>NC_064624.1:28270941-28548441 GCF_023898315.1 Schistocerca nitens
ATTTCAGCTTCCATAATATTATGACAAAGTCACGTCACTCTAAAGCGAGTTCCATTACACAGCTTCAGAAACGTTAAGTTTCGAAACAGCATAACTGGAATACCCACTTTCAGGGCGACATTGAGCATGGGGAGTGACAAAACGCATGAAGAAACTGGCATTTCACCTTATGAAGTGGTCTATGGGAGAAAAATGCCATCCCCTTTTGATGTAATCAGGCATAAAAACGCAAAAGTCGGAGAAACAGTAAAAGATTTCTGTCGGATGATGAAGGATGTATGGAAAAAGGTTCAAAAATCTAATACAAAGGCTTTGGAACGACAGGAAAGGTAGTGCCCAAGCTAAATATCAAAATTACAAAATCGGTCAGTGGGTGATGCTGTCATCCCCATACATTGAGAAAGGAAAAACGAAGAAATTAGTAACAAACTACAGAGGTCCTTACCAAATTATTGAGATCACGTCACCAGTCAACGTTAAACTGAAACTGCCCACCCGAACTACTATTGTCCATGCAAATCGTTTAAAACCTTTTAAGGGCGCTCCAGATGTAATTCCTTCAACAATAGTGTGTGCTTTTCTGAAGGGTGGAGGAAGTGCCCGAAAAGGAAAAAGAGTGGCCACGCCAGCACAACATACAGATACCATACGATCTTCGATCAAGGGTGCGAATGTCCTAGTTGAATCATAGTAGACTGTGGGTAGTATACAAATGTAAATAATTAATTAATGATAATGGTTTACTTTTTAAGAAAAAAAAGTTGAACATAGAAACATGTAGATCTTGTATGCAACAATGTATTCCTTCTTTTCTTTGTTTTTGCTTTTACTAGGGTGGTAGGTCCATAACCATGTTGGTTGCTTTTTTCAGGTAACGCCTCTAGCATAATGGACAACTACATTGTGACTGTACTGCTTATCATAATTGCATTATTGACTAATACGAACAATGGACTACAGATCAACCAGTTGATCAGTGGTGTAATTTTTGTAAAACAGGGTACTGTAATTCTGACCAATCACAAGTGGACTATTTCATTAGGAACCTTGAATTAGAATTTGATACACTACATGAAAGGGCAAGTTCACCAGAGATATTTCAGGAAATAGTCAGTGGTTTTAAAACATTACACTACTCATACGAGCAATTGAGAGGCCAGTTGCGTCAGTTACAATATATACTTCCGCAGACCGTTAAACGAGCTAAACATGGATGGGTGGACGCAGGAGGTAAACTACTAAAGACCATTTCTGGTACAGCGGATAACGAAGATATTAATCAGTTGAGTAATTCTACATCTACATCTACATCTACATCTATACTCCGCGAGCCATCTTACGGTGTGTGGCGGAGGGTACTTATTGTACCACTATCTGATCCCCCCTTCCCTGTTCCATTCACGAATTGTGCGTGGGAAGAACGACTGCTTGTAAGTCTCCGTATTTGCTCTAATTTCTCGGATCTTTTCGTTGTGATCATTACGCGAGATATATGTGGGCGGTAGTAATATGTTGCCCATCTCTTCCCGGAATGTGCTCTCTCGTAATTTCGATAATAAACCTCTCCGTATTGCGTAACGCCTTTCTTGAAGTGTCCGCCACTGGAGCTTGTTCAGCATCTCCGTAACGCTCTCGCGCTGACTAAATGTCCCCATAACGAATCGCGCTGCTTTTCGCTGGATCATGTCTATCTCTTCTATTAATCCAACCAGGTAAGGGTCCCATACTGATGAGCAATACTCAAGAATCGGACGAACAAGCGTTTTGTAAGCTACTTCTTTCGTCGATGAGTCACATTTTCTTAGAATTCTTCCTATGAATCTCAACCTGGCGCCTGCTTTTCCCACTATTTGTTTTATGTGATCATTCCACTTCAGATCGCTCCGGATAGTAACTCCTAAGTATTTTACGGTCGTTACCGCTTCCAATGATTTACCACCTATGGCATAATCGTACTGGAATGGATTTCTGCCCCTATGTATGCGCATTATATTACATTTATCTACGTTTAGGGAAAGCTGCCAGCTGTCGCACCATTCATTAATCCTCTGCAGGTCTTCCTGGAGTACGTACGAGTCTTCTGATGTTGCTACTTTCTTGTAGACAACCGTGTCATCTGCAAATAGCCTCACGGAGCTACCGATGTTGTCAACTAAGTCATTTATGTATATTGTAAACAATAAAGGTCCTATCACGCTTCCTTGCGGTACTCCCGAAATTACCTCTACATCTGCAGATTTTGAACCGTTAAGAATGACATGTTGTGTTCTTTCTTCTAGGAAATCCTGAATCCAACAACAAACCTGGTCCGATATTCCGTAAGCTCGTATTTTTTTCACTAAACGTAAGTGCGGAACCGTATCAAATGCCTTCCTGAAGTCCAGGAATACGGCATCAATCTGCTCGCCAGTGTCTACGGCACTGTGAATTTCTTGGACAAATAGGGCGAGCTGAGTTTCACATGATCTCTGTTTGCGGAATCCATGTTGGTTATGATGAAGGAGATTTGTATTAACTAAGAACGTCATAATACGAGAACATAAAACATGTTCCATTATTCTACAACAGATTGACGTAAGCGAAATAGGCCTATAATTATTCGCATCTGATTTATGACCCTTCTTGAAAATGGGAACGACCTGCGCTTTCTTCCAGTCGCTAGGTACTTTACGTTCTTCCAGAGATCTACGATAAATTGCTGATAGAAAGGGGGCAAGTTCTTTAGCATAATCACTGTAGAATCTTACGGGTATCTCGTCTGGTCCGGATGCTTTTCCGCTACTAAGTGATAGCAGTTGTTTTTCAATTCCGATATCGTTTATTTCAATATTTTCCATTTTGGCGTCTGTGCGACGGCTGAAGTCAGGGACCGTGTTACGATTTTCCGCAGTGAAACAGTTTCGGAACACTGAATTCAGTATTTCTGCCTTTCTTCGGTCGTCCTCTGTTTCGGTGCCATCGTGGTCAACGAGTGACTGAATAGGGGATTTAGATCCGCTTACCGATTTTACATATGACCAAAACTTTTTAGGGTTCTTGTTTAGATTGTTTGCCAATGTTTTATGTTCGAATTCGTTGAATGCTTCTCTCATTGCTCTCTTTACGCTCTTTTTCGCTTCGTTCAGCTTTTCCTTATCAGCTATGATTCGACTACTCTTAAACCTATGATGAAGCTTTCTTTGTTTCCGTAGTACATGATTGTTATACCACGGTGGATCTTTCCCCTCGCTTTGGACCTTAGTCGGTACGAACTTATCTAAGGCGTACTGGACGATGTTTCTGAATTTTTTCCATTTTTGTTCCACATCCTCTTCCTCATAAATGAACGTTTGATGGCGGTCACTCAGATATTCTGCGATTTGTGCCCTATCACTCTTGTTAAGCAAATATATTTTCCTTTCTTTCTTGGCATTTCTTATTACACTTGTAGTCATTGATGCAACCACTGACTTATGATCACTGATACCCTCTTCTACATTCACGGAGTCGAAAAGTTCCGGTCTATTTGTTGCTACAGGGTGTTTCAAAAATGACCGGTATATTTGAAGCGGCAATAAAAACTAAACGAGCAGCGATAGAAATACACCGTTTGTTGCAATATGCTTGGGACAACAGTACATTTTCAGGCGGACAAACTTTCGAAATTACAGTAGTTACAATTTTCAACAACAGATGGCGCTGCAAGTGATGTGAAAGATACAGACGACAACGCAGTCTGTGGGTGCGCCATTCTGTACGTCGTCTTTCTGCTGTAAGCGTGTGCTGTTCACAACGTGCAAGTGCGCTGTAGACAACATGGTTTATTCCTTAGAACAGAGGATTTTTCTGGTGTTGGAATTCCACCGCCTAGAACATAATGTTGTTGCAACAAGACGAAGTTTTCAACGGAGGTTTAACGTAACCAAAGGACCGAAAAGCGATACATTAAAGGATCTGTTTGAAAAATTTCAACGGACTGGGAGCGTGACGGATGAACGTGCTGGAAAGGTAGGGCGACCGCATACGGCAACCACAGAGGGCAACGCGCAGCTAGTGCAGCAGGTGATCCAACAGCGGCCTCGGGTTTCCGTTCGCCGTGTTGCAGCTGCGGTCCAAATGACGCCAACGTCCACGTATCGTCTCATGCGCCAGAGTTTACACCTCTATCCATACAAAATTCAAACGCGGCAACCCCTCAGCGCCGCTACCATTGCTGCACGAGAGACATTCGCTAACGATATAGTGCACAGGATTGATGACGGCGATATGCATGTGGGCAGCATTTGGTTTACTGACGAAGCTTATTTTTACCTGGACGGCTTCGTCAATAAACAGAACTGGCGCATATGGGGAACCGAAAAGCTCCATGTTGCAGTCCCATCGTCCCTGCATCCTCAAAAAGTACTTGTCTGGGCCGCCATTTCTTCCAAAGGAATCATTGGCCCATTTTTCAGATCCGAAACGATTACTGCATCACGCTATCTGGACATTCTTCGTGAATTTGTGGCAGTACAAACTGCCTTAGACGACACTGCGAACACCTCGTGGTTTATGCAAGATGGTGCCTGGCCACATCGCACGGCCGACGTCTTTAATTTCCTGAATGAATATTTCGATGATCGTGTGATTGCTTTGGGCTATCCGAAACATACAGGAGGCGGCGTGGATTGACCTCCCTATTCGCCAGACATGAACCCCTGTGACTTCTTTCTGTGGGGACACTTGAAAGACCAGGTGTACCGCCAGAATCCAGAAACAATTGAACAGCTGAAGCAGTACATCTCATCTGCATGTGAAGCAATTCCGCCAAACACGTTGTCAAAGGTTTCGGGTAATTTCATTCAGAGACTACGCCATATTATTGCTACGCATGGTGGATATGTGGAAAATATCGTACTATAGAGTTTCCCAGACCGCAGCGCCATCTGTTGTTGACAATTGTAACTACTGTAATTTCGAAAGTTTGTCTGCATGAAAACGTACTGTTGTCCCAAGCATATTGCAACAAACGGTGTATTTCTATCGCTGCTCGTTTAGTTTTTATTGCCGTTTCAAATATACCAGTCATTTTTGAAACACCCTGTATGAGGTCTAAAACGTTAGCTTCACGAGTTGGTTCTCTAACTCTCTGCTCGAAGTAATTCTCGGACAAGGCAGTCAGGATAATGTCACAAGAGTCTCTGTCCCTGGCTCCAGTTCTGATTGTGTGACTATCCCATTCTATACCTGGTAGATTGAAGTCTCCCCCTATTACAATAGTATGATCACGAAACTTCTTCACGACGTTCTGCAGGTTCTCTCTGAGGCGCTCAACTACTACGGTTGCTGATGCAGGTGGTCTATAGAAGCATCCGACTATCATATCTGACCCACCTTTGATACTTAACTTAACCCAGATTATTTCACATTCGCATTCGCTAATAACTTCACTGGATATTATTGAATTCTTTACTGCTATAAATACTCCTCCACCATTGGCGTTTATCCTATCCTTGCGGTATATATTCCATTCTGTGTCTAGGATTTCGTTACTGTTCACTTCCGGTTTTAACCAACTTTCCGTTCCTAATACTATATGCGCACTATTTCCTTCAATAAGCGATACTAATTCAGGAACCTTGCCCTGGATACTCCTGCAGTTTACCAATATTACGTTAACTTTTCCTGTTTTTGGTCTCTGAGGACGGACGTTCTTTATCAGCGATGCTGATGTTCTCTCTGGTAAGCCGTCAGGTATTTTATCGTTTCGCCCAAGGGGGGGTCCCTCTAACCTAAAAAACCCCCGTGTGCACGCCACACGTACTCTGCTACCCTAGTAGCTGCTTCCGGTGTGTAGTGCACACCTGACCTGTCTAGGGGGGCCCTACAGTTCTCCACCCAATAACGGAGGTCGATGAATTTGCAACCATTATAGTCGCAGAGTCGTCTGAGCCTCTGGTTTAGACCCTCCACACGGCTCCAAACCAGAGGACCGCGATCGACTCTGGGCACTATGCTGCAGATATTAAGCTCAGCTTGCACTCCGCGTGCGATGCTGGTTGTCTTCACCAAATCAGCCAGCCGCCGGAAGGAACCAAGGATGGCCTCAGAACCCAAGCGGCAGGCGTCATTCGTTCCGACATGTGCTACTATCTGCAGCCGGTCACACCCAGTGCGTTCAATAGCTGCCAGAAGGGCCTCCTCCACATTACGGACGAGACCCCCCGGCAAGCACACCGAGTGCACACTGGCATTCTTCCCCGACCTACCCGCTATTTTCCTGAGGGGCTCCATAACCCGCCTAACGTTGGAGCTCCCTATAACTAATAGGCCCGCCCTCTGTGACTGTCGGGACCTTGCCGGAGAATCGGCCACTGGCCCAACAGGCGAGGCATCCTGTGGTGGCTCGGAAACGATGTCATCACCACTAGGAAGCACCCTGTACCTGTTGGAAAGGGGTAAGGCAGCTGCCACGCGGCCAGATCCCACCTTCGCCTTTCGGCCAGGCACGCGCGAGCCCACCACTGTCCGCCATTCACCCTGGAGTGATGGCTGACCGGTAAGATGCTCACTGCCGGAAGACGCAGCGACATCAGGGGTTCCATGTGATTCCAAGGCCACCGAAGTAGGCATAGGTCTCACCACAGTTGCCCCAACGCCACTACGAGCCGACGCCTGCGCCTCGAGCTCGATGAGCCTAACAGACAAAGCCTCCACCTGCCCCCGAAGAGTGGCCAATTCTCCTTGCGTCCGCTCACAACAACCACAGTCCCTACACATGACTATGTTTACATAGAGAGTACCGCGGAATTAAGTAAAGGCACTATAGAATGTCACACAAGATTAAACGGATTGGAGCAAACAGTTTTTACTAATACCAAGGTCATCAGGAACCTCACCCAAGAATTAAACGATTATCTTCTAGCTACTACTGCTACACTGAATGAATACAAACAAGGCTCGATATTGTGGATAAGAAACTTGCAGTAGGAAGATCGCTTAGGCTACTCACTGATCAAGTGATGGATGCACGGCTAGCAGCGGAGGAATTAAAGGAAGCCACCCACTATGCAGTACAGGGACATTTGTCACCCACATTACTATCGCCGGTTACACTCATCTCATTATTAGTTAAAATTGAAAAATAATTGCCAGAATCACTAAAGTTAATATTTCCTGCAGATATGAAACATTTATGACAGTATTACCACTTAGATACAGTACTAGTGGACACAGATAATGCAAGAATACGAGTTCGTATACCTTTCCCTGTTGCAGATAAAATAGGTATATATGACTGTTACAGAGTACACTCGTTTCCGGTAAAATGGGGCAAAGTAAATAAATCTGTACAGTTCCGAACACACCAAGTATTTTTAGCCTCCCAAACAACCAATACCAGCACGGTAATGACAACTTTGGAATTAAATAGTTGCCTATCCAAACAAGTTATTATATGTCCATCTCGCGCAATCGAATTACATACCAATAGTTGTGAATCTCAATTATTTTTCGAACAATCTGACGCCACCAATTGCCCACGTGATATATTAACTTCTACATCATGTTTTTTCGAGCAAGTAGAAAATCACTGGTTATATGCAGTCAGTAAACCAACAGATATTTTTGCGCAATGTTACGAGAACGAAGTAGCTACAAGATTACAACATTTTGAACTTCATGGAAGCGGACTAATAATTAACGGCACGTTTTGTTCCATCTCATGAGTGAATTTTCATTTACCCGCAGCAATCACTGATACATCTAATGTTAATTCATCCATCCATCTAATTTATTGGCCAGAAAACGCCATGGAAGCATTTCCTACACAAAACCTATCCTACCTCAATGACTCCCTTGACAGTTCGCTTCTGAAGTCATTAGATATGTTCATAAACTCACAGCAAGCCAAATTGATGCCAATGTTATGATGCAACATGCCTTAAAGTTAAAAAGTGAACACAAAACTGGAATTATAATGCTAGGAACGGGTATATCTGGAACCTTTGTGTTGATGTTTCTGCTTTGTACAGTTTTGTTTTATTTAAAACGAAAAAATAAGCCAAATAATAATATACCACTTCATCAAATGCCTGTTAACTGGATACCACACTCTTAACTGGTGTAATTCAGTGTTTACTTTTGAGCATTGGTGTATTAATTTTGTTTATTGTACTTCAGTCTTTATTAATCAGTCTCATGTTAAAATAAACAATACTGTAGAATAGATATTCTTGCATTAATATAGGGTAAGTTAAACAGGTGTTTCTAAGTGAAAAATCTATTTTTGTTTATTGATTGTCATCAAGAACTGTTACACTTATTATAACGATTTATGTGTGAACTATGTAATTCATAAGTGTACAGTGCTTTAGTAAAGTGATAAAGTATTTTCAACATACTTAATGTGAAGTGTGTGTAATCGTCTAAGTCGATAATTTTTTATTGCTTGTGTTAGTGCTTTTGCCATGTGAAGAGTGGAGGAATGTCGAGTGGTAAATTCGAGGGCGAATTTCTCCGAAGAGTGGAGGAATGTTGAGTGGTACTTAAGATAGGTAAATAATGCAGAGAGAGGGAGTTAATATTCTATCAAGAAAGCGATAGCACCGGTCCCGTCCAGAACTCCACTTACGGGCCAATACACCACAACTACCCCATTTATTTTTTCCAAAATGATCTGGTTTATAGCAAATCACTTGGTCATTTTTGGACGTCACTATTGCTCTTTCACGAAGGCAAGAATTCTCCAAGCATTATTTGGGACACCTCTCAATAAACGAAACGAGAAAGTTCCTCCATGATAGGAGAAACTAGAAAAAGGCTGCCCGGTAGAGTTAACCCACTCTATTTGGACAATAAATCCCCGCCGATTTTTAATAAAACGTCCGAGAATTCCTTCATGTAGGGATTGCCACACATCTGAGCCCTGATGTTCCACATTACACACACTTTCTGTACCCACGGCCAGAGCATGGAGTGTTTCGGACATGTGCTCACCTCATCTGGCCTAGTTCCTCGAAATATAACTGGTTGAGTCTGGCGGAAATTGCCAATAAATAAAACAGTGACGCCTCCCATAATGCAATCGCATTGCTGCATGTCATTGAGAGTGCGATGGACTGCTTCCATGGCATGGTGCATTCGTCCCAAACGATTAGGCTATAGTCTGCAAGGATCTTCACCTTGTCACTGTTTTGCGACACTACACATATACGGGTTTCATTTATGTCTAGGTCCAAAGATATCTGGACCATAGTGTGCGCAGTTTTACCTCCAAGGAATAAGGTAGCAGCTGTACCAGAAGATGGAACAGCTAGTATTGTCTTCCCTTGCCTTCTGATTTCTGCCACTGGTAACGGACTCGAAAAGATTTTGCCTGTACCACCAGGGGCGTCAAGGAAAAAGGATTCAGCCTGCTATTGATTAACACCCTATAATACTTTGTCTCATGATGACTTTTGCTCATCGGGAAGGATCCCAATATTATTATTCACGATCTCAGCCGTATCATACTCCCGAATAACTTGTGCACTGTCAGCGGTTTCTTGAGCTTTTGGAAGACCATAGGGCAGTTGTGGCCAAGATTTTGGCCCGAGTGCCAAAGCGCTGCTGCTCACTTCAAATTTCCCCCACCACCATGCCACGCTGTCTGAGCGCAAGGAGGGGGAAGAGGGGAAAACGGTCAACAGCCGCATTTAAATGCAAATCCAGTCGCACTGCATGTGACTTGGTTTTATATGTCACGTATTTCAGCAACAAAGATTACAAACAAAACAAGTTTCCACATTAATTAATTATTTTTGCCACACTGAAGACATAACATAGCTTTTATCTGGTACAAACTATTGGCATACGCACAGATGCAGACAGTTTCAGGAAGTTTCGCATGTTAACACGTAACTATGACTTATTTACTTTCATAATCGAGAAAGGTCTTTCACACAAATATGACATACAGAATAATGAATCCGATCTGTCGATGATTGTAATTTTTTGCTCTTTCATTGTCACCTAAGTGTTTACATTCTCGCTGCATGGTATTGTAATTTCATTTCAGAGCAAATAACCAGTACCTGTGACTTACGCAAATTGAGAATTCCCGTCCCCCTCTTCTGTCGTTCTCATTTATTTTGAGGGATTGTGACGATAGATCGGTAGACTGCCTCTTTTTGTGCAAACAGCCACTGGATATGTGAACTTCCTTCATACCACTACCAAACATCGAAGGGTAAACAGCAGTGACACCGCAATCCTGCCGAACTCAGAGCTGCGCGGAGCGAGAAATGGCGCACCGCAGTGCTGAGTGAAATGCCGCGCTGTTCCGGCTACTTGTGAGAAGGGCTGAGCAAAGCCGAGCGACGGGCCGAGCCTCGGCACACCCACGGCCCACACAGGCTGCACCCGTCAAGTCTTGCACGCCATGGCCGGCCTCTGTCGTAAACACCCAGAGGACCGCTGCCAACGGAAAAACGATGTCTTGAAGCGAGTAAAGCAAATGACTGACAAATTGACAACACTCTCATCAAATTACGCTGTGCCCCCAGCCACAAAAAGAATATCTTCTAATAGGTGTCTCTGGTATTTCTTCCGCAACTGCACAGGATGGGAAGGTCCGCGAAACATCACCATAACTGCAAACAAATGGCGTAGTCGACGGTGACTTTCACCGATTACGGCGTCTTCGAATGTTTTTTCGCATTTTCGGTCGTCATTTAGCAGGCATATTGCACTGTAAGCTGCGTGAAACGATGTATGTTCAACGCCATTTGCAGTTCTCAGAAATGTGAAAGATGCGGCTCTGTCGACCATCTGCAGTAAGAGGTGCGAGTAATAGCGTTTGCTGTTACCTGGATGGAGAGTTTGTACTCTATGTAATGTATAGTTCCGGTAAATGCACGGAAACCCTTAGGCTGGTTGACCGCATCTGCGTCTATTAAAAACGCCTGTGTATGTCATAAGTGTAGTAGGATGGCACATTGTTGTACGGAAGAGTTTGAGCAAAACTATCTTCCTGGCAGAGATTCAAATAATCTAAGAGTGTGGTACAGTGAGGATTTTCTAAAGGCTCCTGCACATTTCCTGGTGTTTAATAGATTCGCTCACCGCATTCTAAATGAACATTTAAGCGCATAATAGTAGGGTACCGTTCGTGAATAGGAAACCCTTTACCTGCCACACGTTCCAACATAGCGACCTGACTGATATTTGGTCACCTCGTCACGATCAGCACTCTGGTTTTCAGAGTGCCTGGCCACTTCCTTATTCCTGTACTTGGAAAGGTATTTGATCAACTCTACGCTAGTGCGGTATTCGACATTCAGGTGAGCTGCAAATTCATGTGTGAGTACAGGGGAGCATGGTACTACTAACCGATTGTCTACTGACTGCAACACACTCACCACGCATATTAACTTCAGCTGTGAAACCGCCACTTTACGCGTCTGGCGGCAGTACGATAGATAGCAGTAGCGTTTTCACCAGCATGTTTCATTAGCGAAGTTGTTCGAAAACCTCTTCATACAACGGCATTCTTACTTGCAAGGCGAACTGGTATTTAATGAGCCACATGGGCCATGTACCAGATGGTTTTGACAATCCTGCGCAGAACGGGGCTTGTCTCGGAATTTGGTATATAGGCGCTAATAATTCGATCAATGTCGTTGGGGCATAGCTTCTTCGAGACAGAAAACGTGAAAGGCCAACCTCACTTTTGTCACTCTGTCGGATACTTGTAGCATCCGACTGCTTCAAATACATTTTCGTTAATAAGAAAGTCTATGGAGTGTTTCTGTTTTAAATGAAATACTCGAGAAATCAAGTCATGCCTGTCGTAGGACGCCTGGCCGGCAAGCAAGTTGTTTTATATTTTGGAGAATTTGTACTGGTGGTCACAGCAGTAAACAAACCTGAGTCACCTTATTTTGTAACACGTCAAAACGCATCCTGAGTACGCTCTGCCATATACCCGAGACCACCAGTAAATGTGGAAGAGAGAATCACCATCCTATCCAAGTTTACAACATCAGAACCATACTGAACGTCATTGTCTCTGGCGAGTGTGGGTGAATACTAACTGTTCACTTTCAATTTTTTCATGTAAGTTCACTAAAAATTGCTTAAAAAGGTGTCGAAATCGGTGTAAGTTTGATGTCCGTTCTCACGTAGCTGGATTAAAAAGAAACCTGTAGGAATGCACAGTAGAAGTATCTTGTTAAACCTCGGAGCACCATACGCAGCAGAACTGTTCGTGGAGCCAAGCTGAGAATAAACGACAAATTTGAATACTAAATTGCAGATAAATCCCCGTTTTTCTTTCTCTGGCCAAGACATCTCCTCAGAACATATATTGTCAACTTGTCATCATCAGTGACTGATAGCCTAAGAACAGCGTGGCATAGCTGGTCTTACTCTAACTGTTTCATCGGGTGTCACTGCTGCACTTCCTGTAAATAACTTCTTTCTTGTTCCAAGTGATGGACGGTTGGCTTCTATCTGTCATGTTAGAGGCTCTGTACCGCTCGTGTGCCTCCAAAAGCGGCGGAATATCATCACAGCTACCGCGGCAGATAAACGAACTTCTCTTTACTGGTGCGTTGCAAGAGAACATGAGATTTCGTGATAGGTGCGCTCATAGGCCAAACGCAGCTCCTGTTCAGAGTTTGTCTCTACAGATCGGAAAATCTTCGGGCGCCTACGATCCAAGGGTCACCGAACCTTACCATCTCCCTGAGTTTCAACACTTCGGGCTGCAGCGTGGCGAGATCGGTCTGCAGTCCAGCGACGTTCACGTTCTACATTACTCTCTACAGACCGCGACGCAGCTTTAAGGCGTCTGTTACCATTGAGATGTGATTCTTGTTCACTAAAAGTCTCTTGTGGTCAAGACGATGCAATTCTTGAACGCTGCGATGCTGAACACTCTTCACGCTCCAGTTCACTGTCTTTTAATCTTCTGAATCGAGCTCGTTTGGCTTGGGCAGAAACAGATGAAAGGTTAGACCGTTTACAGGCAGGTAATATTACTATTCTACAAACTTACCAACGATAATAGTTACACCAACTAAACAGTGAATACAAGAATGAAAGATTTTAAACGAAGGAAGACACCAACAGGAAATCACAACAATTGTATCACTTCATTTATATTGATAAAACACTATCAAAACCTCTGAAGAAGTTTACGAAAGTGATTTTTGTCTCAACTCAACAAACTTATCGCTGATATTAATTACACCGACTCCATAATGTCGGTCGATAACGGGATTAAACTGTTGACATTATTATCATGACGATGGAACGTTACAGAATGCAACTTTTTAGGGATTCTATAATTTCTATTCTGGTTGATTTAGTTTAGTGCTATAGAACTTTTGAGGTCCTGTTTCTTTCTTCTTGTATAATGAAGTGATCCTTATGTGAAACTGAGTTGGCCCACATAAAAGATTTTGCCCATTTTACTCACTGTCATGGACAGCTCCCGTTTGACCAAAAATTTGATGATGGCAAAATTGTTTTCACAAAAAATCACCTAAGTGTTCCCAAGAAAATTTCGTTGTATCTCCTACGGATTACGATTTGTCTTTACTGATACAGTTAAAGAAAACACTCTGTATGTATAGATAAGTCGGCTTCCAAGCGGCATATCAATATGAAACGTGTACCAGATTTTAGGTTAGTTCTGCAACAATACCACCGAGGCAATTTCTTCCAATTCCGTAAGTAGTTTTTGAATGAGGCACTTACAAACGTATGGACGGACGGACAGAGAGACAGGCAGACATGCACAATTCCGAAAAATAGTTGTTTTGGCTTCTATTGCTGCTGCAAAGATTCCTCATACTAACTTTCCTTAAATATCTCCTAATTACAGCTAGCTACAATTTTATTGTGTGTATAGATACCCCTTAATATCTGCTGTGAAATATGCAGATCAGTTGAAGGCCTGCATTAAGCTTCTTATAAGGAATATATAGTCAGTGAACCATTATTAATGAAATAATGGGACCTGGCACCACTGACTGCTCGGTAAAATCTGTTATACACTTTTTATTTATCATCAAAAACTTTAACACGTCCGTGATGCTCCAGCCACATAATTACAGCTACCATGAACTTGGGCAATGCAAATCACCAGGTATTTGATAAATTATTAATTTTAATTATGATAATGTACCGATAGTCACTTTTTCGGTTTTCGAGGAATTTATTGTCCTTTTCCCATTCTGTAAAAATGGAGCCCTTGCATGATCGCTTTGTTCTCCGCCTGTGTCTGTCCGACTGTTAAAAACCCCTTTCGCTTAGGAATAGGTAGACGTCACACATTACAGATAGAGCTAAAATCCGAAAATTGTTAATTTGTATTTATATAACATGAAAAATATCTTTTCATTTTTATCCATCTGTCAGTTTGTCCATAGGGTAAGAACCCGTTTTCTCCAAAAGATTTCGTGCATCAAATTCAAATTTATCTCAGTAAGGTCTATGGTTCCTAAAACATTTAAGCTTTCCAGTCAAAGCAATCAACAGATTCGGCCATTTATGTCACATATTTCGATATTCGCGAACTCACTTATCAAAACTATGGGGTACATTCCGTTGATGTAGAACCATGAAATTTGGCAAGAAGTAAGGTTTCAGAGTGTAATATCTCTTTATATTCTACTAATTATCCCTATACAATTCTATGAGTGAATTACGTTTCTTACTTGACCATCTATGTACTCATAGAATCGATGCGAAAAGTAGTACAGTACTATTACTATTCCATGAGCGCATAATTACACTTTGTAATGTTTTCGCTAGGGTGTGTTGAGAGGATTTCTAGGATTTTCTCTGTGCCGAACAGCCGCGCTGAATAATTGTAATTTTGCTATCGAGATTACTGGAAGAAAGAGATTGGAAATATATACTGAACATTTACATCAAAGGTCTGTAACGGATTTCAATATATATGTATTCTATAACTGGAAATTTGCACGGAGGTGTAGTTTCGTTGGTAATCAGAAGGGAACTTCCGATGAATTGGAAACGAACGTGCAATTATTAGATCCAAGAGCTCCATTATTTCATCGGATAATTAAACTGTATCAAAGCAAAATTTCCGCTTGATCTGAGGTTTCCCGACTGACTACGCGACGCAGGAAAACCAAGACATTTTATTTACACAGGATTGCAGATCGCTTCGAATCATCGAGACTGCGGACAAGGAGAGTCATCGTCCCATTCTGATTAAACAAGTAAAGCTTAATTATAACTTCCTTGACCGACTGTGATGACTGTGATATGGCTGCTTATGAATGAGATCATTAATAAAATACTAATAACTAACTTCCTCCTCACCAACAACCAGTATAAACACAATATTAATTAAAATTATAAGAGTACTGGTGAAGTACGAAAGAATCTGTAAATTGTTAAACTGTAATTATATCACATAAAAAAATATCTTTTTGACATTAGAACATTCATTGCATTCATCATCCGTCAAAAGCATAGTAGACGTACACTACTGCACATCGACACAAAATGGAAGTTGTAATCCTGTTTCAGTAAGTAAAAAAAAAATATTTCATAAATCTTCTATAACAACATATATAAAACGAAATCCACTGCTCACTTCTTTTTGTATGTCGATGCTAGTCAGATTTTGATACAGTCTTTGCATTCCCATATCCAATATCTTGCCAGTATCCATTTTGAAAAGAAGATGAAACCATTGAGATTCTGCTTTTCAATGATGGATACACTATATACAAGAGTGTCCCTCCTAAGAGTTGTCAACCGCTTTTCTTGGTGTTTGGGCAGATATTTACAATTATGTTTCTTCAATGTGTAGCCGGGGGCAGTACGAAAAGTACTCCTCGTAACCTCTTTCGTGGGACGTCCATTGTGACCAGAAAGCGTCGATTCGTTTCCTGTTACAAATAAAATTATTTTTAAAGCCGAATTTTACGTGTATATTCGCTAGAGCGGTCCCTAATTAGTCTAGTGTGACGTTCGTCTTGTGGATATGTATTAACAAGGACAGTGAAACACGAAGAATAGCCAGCAGACCAGCAGCGGCAGAGCAGCACTGCTGCAGGGGGGTAGCAAACAGCACGGGCCTAGGTGGTGCTGTCACTGCTGCAGTACTCGCTGTTCTTCGTCTTTTACTGTCCCTGTTAGTGCATATAGATAACGTAAATATCGCACCAGACTAATATGGAACCACTCTGTTGAATGACACGTAAAATTTAACAGGAAAGAAACCGACGCTTTCCATCGCCGCTGCATGATGCACAAAAGACATGATTAGATATTTGCACGGAGTCCTCAGTGTACGAGTCCTACTCACACTTTGCCAACGTTATTTAAATGGAAATAAAGAGCTTGTAAAACCTGGTTCCCATCAGATACAAGCATCTAGTGACATTACCGTCTTTCTTATTGATCCCCAGTTTGACCTTTGCGCACTTTCCCTTTGGCTTTAGTGCTACTGATGTCTTGGATCCCATGATGTTGTTGTAATACGTAACGCATGTCAGCAACAGAACTAGACTGAGATGAAGGTTTTCTGTAGTGCTGGGCTCAAAGCACAGGGAACGCGAACTTTATTTGATGGTTCTCTCAAAGAAACAACACGAGCGAATGTGAACTGAACAAAATTGAATTCTATTCGCCTGATCTCACCTGCTGTCTACACCAGAGAGAATTTTCGTTAACCCATGCTTATTCATTTTGGTTTCTTCCGGTGTCATGCAGGTTTTATGTTACAAAAATGTAGCCAGAGTAATTCCTTGATGATAGTAGTGTCATCTTGCTATCAGTAACTTTGACAATGACATGGGTAAAAGATACAAGGTAATACCAGTCATCCTAAATTATAACTCTCATCAATGTCACATGACGCTGCCCGATATTTTGTGAAGTAGTTTCGGAACGTGTAGTTTGTTGTTGTGCATATTCCCTCCCATGTTTTCGTTGTTCTCTTCCATGATACCAGCGTCTTTCAACTGTGTTAGTTCGTTCTGTGCATTACCTTTGGTTTGCGGTTACGTTGCTTCTATGCATCTGAGTTTTGGGAGGTTGATAGATATGGAAACCGAGAAGAAAGTGGAGGAGAGTGTGACTGAGAAAACGCCAGGCCCTTCTGTGGCGCTAAACGCATTAAGCGTTCACCCGAAACCCTCAGGTCAACTGAGGGCAGTTTGAGATTGAGCGAGGAAACACTGGGCATGTCTGTGGCGGATATGCAGAGTCAGAGTCCACTGGGTGTTAGAAAACCACACATCTCAGTTAACCGCCATTAGGGAACAGCTTGAAACATAATTTGACGGCCTTAAAGCTGAGCTAAGACTTTGCAATGAAAAGACTGACGAGGTGATCGCTGAAGTGAGACACGAATTGGGAACCGAAACCCAAAAGATATTAACAGCTGTCGCCAACAGCCTGGACGAGGTGAGACAAGGGTGTGAACCGAAGTTTGACAACCCAGAAACGCGAGTAAACACGACGATGACCGACATCTCCGCACGTGTAGATGATGAAGGTAAATCGTCCAAGGAAACACAAACTGTAGTAACAGTCCTCGAGCAAGAAGTGTCTACAATACGGCAAGGCAATGTCCCTGTAGCACAGGTGACACCAAGGAATTTGAAGGCTGCATTTCCGATGCACAGGTTTGCCATGCCACTGCGTAAGTTCTGTCGAATGTGTAGTACCCACCCGAATGGGCTTTAGGCGCCCATTTGCGAGTGAAAGAAGTGACTGAATGTAATGCTTCTCTCGTTGCACTGAGACTCAAGGACTTTGCTTTCGTGTTGATTTGTCCATTTCCAAGGGCTACAAGCACACAGAGGAGTATTATGTAAACACAGGCAGCAGATCGGCTACTTTCCATTTTTAATGTATGCGATGAATGTCTTGTTAAGTTTTTAATTTATTTCTGTTACCAATGTTCCCTTTCTCTTTCACTGCTTCATGGAAATCTTTGAAAGCAAATGGAGCATGGCACTTCATTGCTACACGACTTCCTAAAAATATGTCCAGACTAGCATTGATGCCATTCTGAAATCGAATGCGCGTCCAGCGACAACAGCAAGAAATTACTGTGTAGACCGGGACGGGGGTGTGAGGGGGTGGGGGGCAAGTTGTGCACACTGCACATACATGCCCTCTTTAAACCACGACAAACAGGAACAGGGACATTATGGTCTCAGCAGTGGTGCACCAATTCTTATGTGATTCGCTCAATGCTCGTTCCTGTCGGCATTGTTTTTAAAATAGCACTGATGAGTTTTACAATTTCTTACAACTTAATATTTCAAACGAAAGAAAATTTTATGAATAAAAATTATTCCTCTTTAAAAAAAAGGTTTATTTAAAAACGAAAAAAATTAGTATGATGCCATGGCGAAATGATATTTCGCTTTTTTCCTCGGTTGTTAGTAAAAAACAAAGAAATCTACTAATATTATAACCGAGACCAAACAAATACCGGTAATTGAGAACTAAAATACCGGTATCAGGTTTAGCTGGAGGGGTTTTCCCATCCCTAGTCCACACCAGGGAGGGCAGGATAGGAACGAAATGCCAGACCACAGGCGTCAAGCGTCGCATAATGAGAGAGGCCGTGAGGGTAATGGAGGTTCACCACCACTGGCCCCACCTCATGAGGACGTGTGTCAGATCGCACACGTGAGTCGCCAGAAACAATGAGATATCGCAGGAGAACGCCTCAGTAGAGAAGGGGCATCACATACGCAACGTACGATAACACATGTGCAAGGGAACAATGAGCACTACTGCGATGACCCAGAGTAGCCAAAAAAAAAAAGTGGTCGATTGGCGTCCCCTTATTGATATAACCCTGGGAGGAATAAAGACGAGAACATGTCTGGATTCTGGGAAGGAAGTGACAGCACTTTTCACGTCTTTTTACCCAAAACCAGTGACAAGTGGTAGTAAATTAGCTGAGGTACCCGTAAAAGGAATGTCACCAATGCCCACTTTCAGGGCGAAAAGGAAGAAGGTAGAAAAACGAGCCTTGATGTCGCTAAGCGACGGAACAAGCGTCTTCCAGGTGAAAGCAGTTGTCCCCTGTGTGTTGTTCACTCTATTTTGTGATTAGTAATGACCTACTCTTGAACAGAGCGGTCATTATGGACTGGACCATGAAAACCGTGGTCAGTTTGTTCGAAAATCCTGTTTCATGGCTAATGGCAAAACTCATTTACTAAAATTTAAAGAGGACGAGGAAAGTTTCGTAGGTGGGTGAGAGCAACTAAAAGATCAGAGTGAGTATGTGATTCAGAACCGGAAGTCGTGATAAGAATTTCACGAACACAGCCGAAGAAAGGAAATCTGACGGACATAATGCTACTGGTCGTGCGTGAGAGACCCTCGCACATGTACCTTTAGGGTTTACAGGCCCAGAGGCCGTTAATGAGTGCGCTCCCATGAACACTGAGCCGCCCATGCGAGTACAGAAGATACACTCCGACGGGAACATAATCATAAGCACAGAAAGACCATAGCCAAATGACATAACACACGATGAGACAATGACAAAGGTTGAAGGTGAAGCCTCCACAGCACAAGCTCACGTTCAGCAGAGAATGCGGAGGAGATTTCAGAGTGGCTGAGAAGCACTGTGATGCGAGCCAGGAAAGAACGAGTACAGAAGACAGCCACCCTCCAGCAGTAAAAGATAATGTTGTTCCATTCACTGTGGAGAAATGTGCAAAAGTCAGACAATTTTCGGACGACCGCAGGTGTTTCTGTAGTGTTGGCAGAAGAGCCAACACTGTTTTTCTAGAGGAGGCCGAAATGCACGCGTTTAATTACACGCTGACTGGCGTGAGGTCTGGAACAGGACAATATCTTGAGAATTGCAAATAAAGTACGTAGATGATGTAATACTTAACTTTAATCCACAATTGTAGAACATCTCTCTTGATGATACATGCTTCATAATATTAATTATCAATTGAATACGGCGCCTTGCTAGGTCGTAGCAAATGTAGCTGAAGGCTATGCTAACTATCGTCTCGGCAAATGAGAGCGTAGTTGTCAGTGAACCATTGCTATGAACGTCGGCTGTACAACTGGGGCGAGTGCTAGGAAGGCTCTCTAGACCGGCCGTGTGGTGGCTCTCGGTCTGCGATCACTGACAGTGGCGACACGCAGGTCCGACGTATACTAATGGACCGCGGCCGATTTAAAGGCTACCACCTATCAAGTGTTGTGTCTGGCGGTGACACCACATTCCTCCCCCGCAAATCGGCGTGCGGTTGTGTTATAATGCTTCCGCCCGCCGTGGGGAGGACCCCATGTTGACATATTGGCGACGAGCTAAATCGCGTTTGTACCAATTGATCTTGCCTTAATTTACTCGTGTCATGGCTTCGCCACAATCTCCAGATGTACTGTCCGAATTTTATCGCTTGCAGAATCAGCAGACGCAGGCCTTATTGGATGCCCTTGGACAGCTCGTCCAGGGTCAACGTGCAATGCAAAACGATGCGGCAGCCGCCACTCCACCGCTACCGCAGCCTCAACATGCAGTTGCACCACCTTTTCGTCCGTTTGATGCGGCGATGGAAAGCTGGACGGAGTGGTCACGCCAATTTGGATTCCATCTCGCCGCCTACATAATTCAAGGTAATGAGCGGCAGCCTCACTTATTATCGTGTGTCGGCGTCCAGACGTACCGAGTGATAGTGAAATTGTTTCCCGACACGACGTAGCAACTCTGTCCTACGGCGAAATTTTGTCTGCATTAGATGCATATTTCAAGGAATCAGTCAATGTAGTTGCAAAAAGGTATACGTTCTTTCGTACAAAACGTACGGCCGGTCAAACTAATCGGGAGTGGGTTGCAACTTTGCAAGGCCTTACTGGGGATTGTGCTTTTGAGTGTGAATGTGGACTCCCTTATTCAGATACTATGGTGCGTGATGCAATTGCACAGAACGTTTCTGATGTTCGTATACAGGAGCAAATTTTGAAACTAGTCAATCCCTCCCTTCAACAAGTGATGGACATATTGGATAGGCAAGACACACTTGACTTTGCTCACGACTCATTTGAAACTTCGCCAGCTGTGTGTCACATTAACCGGCCCACTGGGCGAGCTGCACGGAACGGTAAACAGCCCTCGCGCCCGTCTGCGCAGCTGCCGCCATACTCTCCAAAACGTGTGCTGAGCACGCAAATGCAGTGCTAAAATCATGCCCGCGGTGTGCTACTAGACATTTGCGTGAGAATTGCCCGTCACGCCAAGCTATTTGCTTTTTCTGTATTAAAAAAGGACATGTTCAGTTTCCATGCGGCGAGGTGGCGAGATAAGTTGACCACGCCTCACGCAGAAACAGGGACACGGTAGATGGTTCCCTGTGTACAGACGATCAGCCACAAGCGGACGTGGACAACACAGAGGTTGATTCGATTGGAATACTTAGAAAGAGTATTGAAGATAACCCCTGCTTAAGCTGGGAGCAGAGACAGCAGGTTGCGAAAACAATCACGGAATTCAGAGATAGATTCCCATTCGTATTGGGAAGATTTCAGGGAGCAGTCCATAAGTACAATTGACGCGTAATCGGCCGCCGACAAGGAAAGCGTACTCACAAGGGAACCTCCCCATCGCACCCCCCTCAGATATAGTTATAAGTTGGCACAGTGGATAGGCCTTGAAAAACTGAATACAGAAAAATCGTAGAAACAGGAAGAAGTTGTGTGGAACTATGAAAACAATAAGCAAAATATACAAACTCAGTAGTCCATGTGCAAGATAGGCAACATCAACGATAGTGTGGGCTCAGGGGCGCCGTGGTCCCGTGGTTAGCGTGAGCAGCTGTGGCACGAGAGGTTCTTGGTTCCAGTCTTCCCTCGAGTGAAATGTTTAACTTTTTATTTTCAGACAATTATTATCTGTCCGTCCGTTATATTTTCATCACTTTTTTGGGAGTGATTATCACATCCACAAGAAAACCTAAATTGGGCAAGGTAGAAGAATTTTTTTACCCATTCGCCAAGTGTACAAGTTAGGTGGGTCGACAACATATTCCTGTCATGTGACGCACATGCCGTCACCAGTGTTGTATAGAATATATCAGACGTTTTTTCCTGTGGAGGAATCGGTTGACCTATGACCTTGCGATCAAATGTTTTTGGTTCCCATTGGAAAGGCACGTCCTTTCGTCTACTAATCGCACGGTTTTGCTGTGCGATCGCAAAACACAGACATTTAACTTATTACAGTGAACAGAGACGTCAATAAACGAACGGACAGATCGTAATTTTGCGAAAATAAAGGAAGAAAAACTTTCACTCGACGGGAGACTTGAACCACGGAAACCCCCCATTCCGCAGCTCCTCACGCTAACCACGGGACCACGGCGCTCCTGAGCTCAAACTATCATTTATGTTGCCCTATCTTGCACATGGACTACTCAGTTTGTATATTTTGCTTATTTTTTTCATAGTTCCACACCACTTCTTCCTGTTTTCTCGATTGATCTGTGTTCCGTTTTTCAAGGCCTATCCATTGTACCAACTTATATCTAGATTTGAGGGGGGTGCGGTGGGAAGGTTCCCTTGTCAGTCGTGTGGAAGCACCGAAAAGCTACAAGGAAAGCGATACAAGCGATGTAGACCGTCGGAGTCATACCGCTGGCTGCATCGGAATATGTGAAGCCCCTCTCGATTGTGTGATCGGCCCGTTGTTGCCTCGACACGAGGCACACACATTGAGCACATTGTGGCAGACAGAATAAGGCCGGAATCTAATCAGGACATACTGCTAAATTCTAGGGAAAAATTTGACTGTCAGCTTTTCACATTATAATCGGTTTCACCAGGGGAAGGCCTCAGACACAACCAACCGATTCGGGTCGGATTTTGCAGTTTGCTTGTGTACAACCTAAAACGAAGGACTCTAACAAGGGAACCTCCCCATCGCACCACCCTCAGATTTAGTTATAAGTTGGCACAGTCGATAGGCCTTGATAAACTGAACACAGATCAATTGAGAAAACAGGAAGAAGTTGTGTGGAACTGTGAAAAAATAAGCAAAATATACAAACTGAGTAATCCATGGGCCAGATAAGCCCCATGATTGACATTGGGGGCTTGGGAGCGACGTGGTCCCGTGGTAGCGTGAGCAGCTGCGGACCGAGAGGTCCTTGGTTCAAATTTTCCCTCGACTGAAAATTTTACTTTCTTTATTTTTGCATAGTTATTATCTGTCCGCTCGTTCATTGTCATCTCTGTTCACTGTAATAAGTTTAGTGTCTGTGTTTTGCGACCGCATCGCAAAACCGTGCGATTAGTAGGCGAAAGGACGTGTCTCTCCAATGGGAACCGAAAACATTTGATCGCAAGGTCATAGGTGAACCGATTCCTCCACAGGAAAACACGTCTGATATATTCTATACGACACTGGTGACGCCATGTGAGTCACATGACAGGAATATGTTCCCGACCCACCTAACTTGTACACTTGGCAAATGGGTAAAAAGATTCTTCTACCTTGCCCGATTTAGGTTTTCTTGTGGATGTGATAATCACTCCCAAAAAAGTGATGAAAACATAAGAGTTTGTCACATAAACTGAAAATAAAGAATTAAACTTTTCACTCGATGGAAGGTTTGAACCAAGGACCTTCCGTTCCGCAGCTGCTCACGTTACCACGAGACCACGGCGCTCCTGCGCTCCCATCGTCCTTAATGTTGCCTATCTTCCATTGAAATACTCAGTTTGTATATTTTGCTTATTTTTTCACAGTTCCACACAACTTCTTCCTGTTTTCGCAATTGATCTGTGTCCAATTTTTCGAGGCCTATCCACTGTGGCAACTTATAACTAAATCTGAGGGGGGTGCGATGGGGAGGTTCCCTTGTAAGATATGTTGGCTCAACAGCCTCCCGTTTTTGAGAAAACCACCTCTAAAGGTTATGACGAGCAATCGACTCAAAATTTGCGGGATCGGTAGATAACTCTAAATACAGCATTTTTCATCGTCAGGTATTGGGTCCGCAAATGCATACTTTTCCAGAAGTCGAGGAAATAAACTTTTACAGCTGCCCCTTATGAACCCACGAGGAATACGTTTTGGACTGAGAGCGCCGATAGCGTAGCGGCCGCGCTCACTGTCTAGGAGGTGGAGAGCCCGGGTTCGAATCTCGAGGAAACCTCGGGATGCTATTTTTTCTGGTTTATATTTTTCCATGTCTCAACTGACAGGGATAGGAGGGTTAATAAGATAAGTAAATCAATAAGGAATGATAAAAAGGTAGCCAAAGAAATTTCTCAAACCTCTTGGGATAATAAACAGCTAAAATACTACTCCTGGTCACCTTAAAATGGCTCTTCCAGTCACTGTTACGTGTCCTCACTTTTCTGCGAACAACTAGACGGACGCTGCTTATCATATAAACATATATACTCGCGGCACCAAGAACATCTAATGAATTCAACCTTTGGACAGCTACAGTGTTCCTTCCGAGTCAGCGGAAAGCAAACTTAGTTTACATTTAAAAATATGTCTTTTTCTGGAATTAATTATGATGCGTAGCACGCATTCGATATCATTACCTGCAAAGTCGGTGCTGAAAGTTGGTTATGAATTATGCTGCGAATAGTTATTGCATACGTGCTCTTGTACAAATCCCTCTGGGTTTCCAGAAGCACACTGCAAAATGGTTCAAATGGCTCTGAGCACTATGGGACTCAACAGCTGAGGTCATTAGTCCCCTAGAACTTAGAACTAGTTCAACCTAACTAACCTAAGGACATCACAAACATCCATGCCCGAGGCAGGATTCGAACCTGCGACCGTAGCGGTCTTGCGGTTCCAGACTGCAGCGCCTTTAACCGCACGGCCAGAAGCACACTGCAATTCTGAAGCCTCCAAATAAAGTTTTCAACCTGTCAAGAGAAATAAACATCACACGGCTGGCACACAGGTGTGCAGTTTGGAGGTATTACATTTAACGTGCATGTCGGTTAAGCCTCGTCATCTATAAACATTGTGTCATACATTAGAGAATTAGTTTGTCCACCCCAGGAATACAATTTGTCAGTTTCCCGGATTTGGAGCAAGTAATACAAACATTTTTCAACGAGTCAGTTCAGCGATTGACTTCTTCTATAACCCGAGGACCAAATGTAACATTCGTTTCTCGTAAGCACAGAAAGACCTTTGGCAACACTTTTCCAGAGCCTGTGATGGCATACTGCGCCATGTACAAATGTTTTAGCTCTTTTTTACGAGCAACTGCGACGAAGGTTCGTTTTTCTCCCTTATGCGATAACGTGCGTTGAATGTTCACCCGATATTCGCATCCTGTTTGATCAGTGTTGATCAAGTAATCACGGTTAAAATTGGTCATAAGTGAAGCCATTTGCGTGAAGAAAAGAGCTGCCACTTTCCATATATCTTCGATATTTTCTACCTGCTTGTGGTAGACGTATTTCGTGACGTGTCGTTGACGAATTTTATAAAATGGCTCAAATGGCTCTGAGCACTATGGGACTTAACTTCTGAGGTCATCAGTCCCCTAGAACTTAGAACTATTTAAACCTAACTAACCTAAGGACATCACAGACAGCCATGCCCGAGGCAGGATTCGAACCTGCGACCGTAGCAGTGGCGCTGTTCCAGACTGTAGTGCCTAGAACCAGTCGGCCACCCCGGTGTGCAAAAATTTTATATTCCGATTCGAAATTTCTTGCCCAAGATAATGATGCAGCAAACATAAAATCATTGTTGATTGTATCCTGAAGATTTGCAACTGCGGCCCACTCCTCGTTGTTAGATTCTCGTTACGACGACAAGTTTCCACAAATCTATCGTATGTCCACTTATTTATCGCCTAGTATTTGTCGTATCTTGTCCCTCCTTTAACGATATCGTTTTCACACAATTTTAGGTCCTTCTTCCTTTTCAGGGCTGTTGTTGCTCCATTCTTCTGCAGTATTTGTAGTTTCCAATTTGGACGATTGCTGGCTAGCACTACCGCCTTTACTTCCACTTCACGGGTTATTGAGCCGTAGTTCAGTCGTTTAGTAACCGGTTCGTAACAATCGTTGGGAACAGATGAGGCACAGATTGCCTGCGACGTGGACATTTTCAAAGTGTTTCGAGCATTTTACGATTCACTAATGGTGATATCTTCCACTGAATCAGATTCTGCTTCGCCTTCATGATATAGTTCTTCAGTATCAACAAAAGTCATTTCGTTCGTCAGCTCCAAAAATAGCTCGTCGATAGCCACTCTTATCAATCTGGAACGCCGAGAGAAAGAACTGCCTGCTTTCGGTAGTGCATTGATAATCCATCTGTCTTGCAACACTTTTACAAGGTAACTTCCCGCTTGCCGTCGTTTGTGGCAAGCTCCCAACTACACATTTCAGCGCTGATCGAAGGGCAACTGAAAGATATGACACAACAAAGAAGAACTAGTTCAAAAATGGTTCAAATGGCTCTAAGCACTATGGGACTTAACATCTGAGGTCATTAGTCCCCTAGAACTTAGAACTACTTAAACCTAACTAACCTAAGGACATCACACACATCCATGCCCGAGGCAGGATTCGAACCTGCGACCATAGCGGTCGCGCGGTTCCGGACTGAGCGCCTAGAACCGCTAGACCACCGCGGCCGGCAAGAATTAGTTTCTACAGCATTAACAGAAAAGCTAATTATACGAACTGCATGCATTAAAATTCATATGTTACTTATGAAAGATCACTGTATTCATTCGCAAAACATATTTTATAGCCGGCCGGAGTGGCCGAGCGGCTCTAGGCGCTACAGTCAGGAACCGCGCGACCGCTACGGGCATGGATGTGTGTGGTGTCCTTAGGTTAGTTAGGTTTAAGTAGTTCTAAGTTCTAGGGGACTGATGACCTCAGAAGTTAAGTCCCATAGTGCTCAGAGCCGTTTGAACCATTTTTGAACAATTTCATTCAGCGGATTAACGATGAAAAATCATTACATGTATCCTCGAGGTTCGCGGCAGCCTAATGACGGAAAACAACTCCTTCCGATTGACTTACATAAGGTTCGTGCTGGACACCCTCACTCTTCGAGGCTGACGACTGTGATATGACGAATAGAGAACCGGGACAACATAACTCTCCCCTAGTGGATTCTGTCCCGTGCCTCGCTGTAAACAAGCGTCGCGCGGTTGGCTCTATGTGGTAATGATGAAAAATACTGTATTTACAATTATCTATCGATCTCGCCAATTTTGAGTCGATTGTTCGTCACAACCTTTAGGGGTGATTTTCACAAAAACTGGGGGTGTTGAGCCAAAATATCTTAGTCCTTCGTTTCAGGTTGTACACTAGTGGCCTGCCAAATTTGAGCCGAATCGATTGGCCGGGTCTGACGCCTTACCCTGGCCAGTCAAGTTGAGCTTGCTCCATCCTGGAAAAAGTGCACCGCCTTTACATTCGAGGAGGAACAGTACCTGTACATCCGAGTACCATTCGGGCTTAAGGACTCATGTTCGGTATTTGCCAAGGCCGAATGTTAGAACGACATCAGAGATGAGGGAATTCTGTGTTGTTTACATCGAGGACACAATTTTCGCGTCTGAAACATTTAAAGAGCACACGCACGCATAAATCAGTTCCTAGCAGTACTTGAGAGATACGGCGTGACGCTCGGGCCTGGCAAAGTGAACCTGTGCGCAAATGGTGTTGTACACCTTGGGTTCGAGATCTCGTCGAAAGATATCCGTCCGCAAAATTACAAATGATGGAAATCACGAAAGCGAAACGGCTATTCCACGTACCAGAATTAAGACGGTTCTCGGGGCTGATTTTATTTTACACGGGATACACTGCCAACTTTGTATAGATGTCGAGTCCTCTATAAGCACTGTTGAAGAGGGCAAGAAGTGGAGCGGAGCAGGGTAGACGAGAAGGAAATTTCGTCCGAGAAAGTAAATATTTCGTTTCGTGGCATTATTTGTTTGGCCATCCTCTCCGCCGCCTTTCCAATCCTTCACAGACGCAAGTGCGCAGAGCACTGGGGGTCGTCTGCAGCAGGAAGGCAAGGATTGGAATGTGCACGTTGTGGCCACACGTAGCCAGCAGCTACTGGACGCAGAGGCACGATATCTCACTGCCCAACTGGAAATGTGGGCCATCATCTATGCGATAAAACAGCTTAGGAGTTACCTGCCCGGCCAGAAAACACGTTTGTAACTTTTCTAAGGATCGTCAGATACACGAGTCACTGAGTGATGCGGTGGACCTGGTGATTAAAGAATGTGACCAGGAAATCGCTTATCGCCGAGGTAAACATAACAAATTGGGTGGCATTCCATTTCTCAGCACTTCTGTACATGAAAAGCTACCATGACCGTGCACATTTTCCAAGCACACAATTAAAAATACCAAAACTTACAGGTTCGCAGCATAATCCGGCGTCTACTCTGTGCCAATCCTAGCACAGGAGAACTGATGTCACGTGATAACTATGACGTCGCATATGATTCATGAACGAAAGAAACTTTTTGTACGAGTCCACGACCATTATGTACGTTAAAGTAAACGTTCCGTTTGGGTAATCAAATAAATTCATTCCTTCTCACACATTTAAGCATATATTCATCACGAAACTAATGACTTTGCGTTCTCACAGATTTACCTCTGAATTACAAATTACTGAATTTGTGGGTTTGCTCCAGGCGATGAAATGAGCAGAAACCAGCCCATAGTCTAGAAAGAAAGTACATTTAATAGTGTCCTTTTAAGTCTGTCTACACAAATCAACCAGAACTTTTTACGGTTAGCCACACTCCCAATTCGAAAATCTTGAACGCATTGCCACTGCGTGACTGCTTCCACCAGTTACACATTCAGGCTGCAGTGTGCGTCAAATACACACAGTGATAAGAACTGCCGTCGCCTGTGACGTCACACGAGGCTGTGTCGGCAAGAGCTGTAATAACTTCCGGCTTTCGCCACTTGCGTAATGGTAATGGATGCTGTGACGTCACTTATTGGTGTACATTTTGATTTGCGTTTCTTTATAGCTCTATTTGTCATTCTCCTTAGTTTCGAGAGTAATTATACTTTTAATCACAGCTGTGTATGAGAAGCGATATTGTCTTCAGTTTCAGAAGGAATTATAATACTTGGTCTATTTATCCGTCTTTTTTTCTAAAGCATGAACTGTTAATTTGAGCTGTTTATCGTTACCTACACTACAGCTGTAGTGCTTGTATTACGTTACACACATCTTCAACTCTCATGTAGATTAAGTTTGGTACCGTTCTCTGCCTCAAATAATATGCAGTTCTGGCTATACTGTCAACTGTGAAATTAGCGGTAGAAATACATCTTGCTCACATTTCGTGTAATACATGTAGCTGTCTTAAGCGCTTCCAGTGTGTGTGTGTGTGTGTGTGTGTGTGTGTGTGTGTGTGTGTGTGTGTGTGTGTGTGTCTGTGAATGAGTTTCAAGCTTACAGGTGCTCAACAAAAAAATGGCTTTGAGCACTATGGGACTTAACATCTGAGGTCATTAGTCCCCTAGAACTTAGAACTACTAAAACCTAACTAACCTAATGACATCACACACATCCATGCCCAAAGCAGGATTCGAACCTGCTACCGTAGCAGTTGCGCGGTTCTGGACTGAAGCACCTAGAACCGCTCGGCCACAGCGGTCGGCAGGCGCTCAACACCGAGGTTATCAGCGACCTTACACATTTCAGAAAAAAAAATGTGAAGAAAATGATTAAAATTTTTGTCACACACTAAGGAGGAATCATATAAAAAGACAAGGATTCATTTACTCCCACATCACTCGTATTGACTTACACAACGACACTATCTGAAACGCCTTAAGACAACACAGAAAGGGTGAAATGCGTTATACAGGAGGTTAAAAGAGAAGTAAAACAATGGAAGAGCTAAAAGAAAGGCATAGTAAAATGTGAGTGGCTGATCACTTACAAAAAACATTTGTAGTCACCCTGTTAACACACTAAGCCGGCCGGTGTGGCCGAGCGGTTCTAGGCGCTTCAGTCTGGAACTGCGCGACCGCTGCGGTCGCAGGTTCGAATCCTGCCTCGGGCATGGATGTGTGTGATGTCCTTAGGTGAGTCGGGTTTAAGTAGTTCTAAGTTCTAGGGGACTGATGACCTCAGATGTTAAGTCCCATAGTGCTCAGAGACATTTGAACCATTTTGAACACACTAAGAACATCCTACAAAAATTTTAGGAAACAAGCTGGATAAATCACAGAACCTTAAAACTCTCACCACATTCGTTTGAATGTTATTAAAACCAGAGGGCATATCTATCAGCAAATTTACCGTGACTTTCTGCTGGAGAAATAAAATCCAATTCAGTAAACTGTAGTGCACAATTATCTGTGCACCGCAAGCGCCACACATTGGGGGTCCTCTCGCCAGAGCTAGAAGGTGTGCATCATAGGGCTGTGGGCTTTAGGAAGACGAGTAAGATGGACCTCGTCTCATCAACGTGCCTGGAAGGAGGTACGCCATGGTTGCATTGTGAGTTTTGACAGATGCAGCTTATTGTCCATCACTTCCAGCTTCTCAGTTCTGCCATCGACGCAAGACTCTGTACCTCAACTGCGAGGCTATAGCGTGAAAGTGGGTGACACACTGTAATAACTGAGTATCGTTTGCTGCTAGATCCACCCCTTCTTTCTCATCAATACCGATGTCCCTTGGTACCCAGCAGAAAGACACCCCATTGCCTAGCCATTGTAGATGGCAAATGGTATCATGAATATTCCGGACTACTTTATTTGCAGGGTACAAGCGTTGTAGAGAGTAAAGGTCACTCACGGAATTGGAAGAGACAAGGAATTCAGCACTTGGAAAACGTCTCATCTGCTCCAGTGCCCGCAAGACCGCATATAATTCCATGCTGAAGGCTGTAAAGTCTCGAGGCAGTCGGACCTTGAGGACATGATCCAGGAAAACAACAGAGCAACGGATTACCAATGTTTAGACCCATCTGTAAAGACAGCTCCATAGTAATGGTACTCTTTATAATGTTAGAAAATACAGTATTAAAAACGGAAGCAGGAGTGCAATCTCTTTTGTACTGCACCAAATCTAAAAGTTTACTGGCTGTCTAGAGTAACCACAGTGGGAGGCAGTTAAATTCCTGGATTTTGGGCTGTACATGCTCCACACCAATTGACTTCAGCACATGCTGCACACAAATCCAAAATGGCATTGTTGCTCTTGGACAGTTGGAGTAAAGGCATTCCAGAGGAAGGCAAACAACAGTATGGTACGTGGGTGTGGCTGAGGGTGTGAGGAACTTACATGCCTGATGCACCAAGAGGAGTCACCACCGGATGGTGAGTGGTGGTTCTCCAGCCTCAACACAGAGACTGTGTATGAGGCTCGTCCTGTAAGCACCTGTGGCCAACATAAGCCACTCATCGTGGATAGCTTCAATAATCGTCAGTTAAGAAGATCTCTCTGACCAATATAGTGTGCATCAATAGTCTAGTCGCTAGCACTGACAAGCCGTATAAAACTGGAGCAGCTGTGCCTTTTCTGCTCCCCAAAACCTGGAGCTAGACGTGAAACTGTTTACGACTACGGCAAATAGGGTAACATTTAAAACATTGTCTTGAGGAATACCATTCGCCTGCTCAAAACGATCTGACAGTGTGTCAAAACATGGGTCCTACAAAAACCAGTGAGACAGGAAAGTCAGTTGGAAAACTGTGAGGTGGCCACAGAAACCCCATTGATGCAGTTGCGTACGAATACTGTGTTCCCAAATATTGTAATATGCCTTACTGATATCAATGAATTACCAGGACAGTGATGTTTACGTAGGAAAGCCTGCTGAATAGTCGTCTCTAGCAGGTTGTGGAGAGTGGACCTAAATCTCCGGAATCCACAATGAGAGCGACAAAGCCGATTTCTGTTCAGAGGGAGTAACACTTCAAACTGCTGTACTTGGAACCTTTCCTGAGAGTCCAGTTGTAGATTCCGATGCACCACTGCAGCTTTACTGTAACCCTTGGACCTTCACATTGACGATGAAACACAGACATTGCATCAAGGTTGAATACAAAAGGTACATGGACGACTTCTGTCCAGGGGAGTAACGAATTAAACAGTCTGTGCTTGGAAAATTTCCAGGGAGTCCAGTAGTAGATTCCGATGTACCACTGCAGGTTTACTGTAACACTTGGACCTTCACATTGACGATGAAAGACACAAATTGTATCAGGATTGAATACAAAAGGCACAATGACTACTTCCGTCCAGGGGAGTAACGTATCAAACAGAGTGTGTTGGAACCATTCCTGGGAGTCCAGTATTAGATTCCGATGCACCACGTCAGGCTTACAGTAACCCTTGGACCTTCACATAGACGATGAAACACGGAAAGTGCATCGGGATTGAATACAAAGGGCACAATGCCAACTTCATTGTAGCGGAGTAGCGCTTCAAACAGTCTGTGATTGGAAATTTCCTGGGAGTCCAGAAGTAGATACCGATGCAACACTGCAGGTTTAGTGTAACCCTTGGACCTTCACATCTGAAACGTCCCCTTAGAAAAATTTATGACTTACTGTGCTGGTTAACCCCTTACGTTATATGAACGTACTCAGACATTTCGCTCTTTACTTATTCTAATCAACACTAAACTGACACACAATATTTTTATCGCAACGCAATCTGACTTTCAATAATCCCTAAAAAAAAGAATGGCTCTGACTAACATTAACCTATACCATTCACAAATCACTTACCTCACAAAAATCTTCATTACTCGAACTACTGCAATTCAGCGAGCGCCACTACTGCCAGCTAAATAAAAGATTCAAACTACTGAAGGCACTAACTACTGATAGGCATAGTTAGCAAATGAAAGATTTTGATAGAGAACAAACAACGTATTTACCTTAATAGTGTTCAAAAGTCATTATATATATAGCAGTTCATAACAATCAGTCTTACAAATGTACTGTCTCTGATGGACACACGTCCAGATCATCTGCTCTCAAAATTCCGCCATCTCTTTCCCCACATCCACCACTGCTGGCGGCTCAGCTCCAACTGCACAACGCTACGCGCTGTTAACAGCCAACTGCCCACTACAATAGAGAGTATCTCAACAATGCCAACCAGCCACAGACTGCAAACAGCACAGCCAGTGATTTTCGTACAGAGCGCTACGTAGCGTTACCAATATAAAAACCTAAACAGCCTACATACACATTGACAATGAAACACAGAAATTACGTCAGGATTGATTACAAAAGGCACAATGCGGATATCTGTACAGGGGGAATAACGCTTCAAACAGTCTGTGCTATACACCTTTCTTGGGAGTACAGCAGTAGATTCCGCTGCACCACTGAGGGTTTACTAAAACCCTTGGGCCTTTACATTGAAAATGAAACACAGAAATTGCATCGGGATTGAATACAAAAGACACAGCGCCGACTTCTGTCCAGGGGAAGTAACGCTTCAAACAGTCTGTTTTGAAACTTTTCCTGGGAGTCCAGTGCTAGATTTCTATGAACCACTGCTGGTTTACTGTAACCCTTTGGACCTTCACATTGACGATGAAACACAGAAATTCCATCGGGATCAATACAAAACGCACAATGCCGACATCTGTCCAGGGGGAGTAACGCCTCAAACATTCTGTGCTTTTACCTTACCTGAGAATCCAGTAGCAGATTCCGATGAACCACTGCAGGTTTACTGTAACCCCAGGACCTGCACATAGACAGTGAAACACAGAAATTGCATTGGGATTGAATAGAAAAGACACAGTGGCGACTTCTGTACAGGAGGATTAACGCTTCAAACGGTCAGTGGTTTGAACCTTTCATGGGAGACGATTATTAGATTCAAATGCTCCACGGCAGGGTAAGAGTAACTCTTGTACATTTACATTGACGATGAAAGACACAAATTGCATCAGGATTGAATACAAAAGGCACAACGATGATTTCGGTCCAGGCGGAATAAAACTTCAAACTGTCTGTGTTTGGAACCTTTCCTCGGAGTCCAGTAGTAGATCCCGATGCACCACTGCAGGTTTACTGTAACCCTTGGACCTTCACATTAAAGATGAAATACAGAAATTGCATCGGGATAAAATACAAAAGGCACAATGGCGACTTCTGTCAGGAGGAGTAACACTTCAAACTGCCTGTGGTTGGAACATTTCCTGGGAGTCCAGTTGTAGAGTCCGATGCACTACTATAAGTTGAATATAACCGTTGGACCTTCACATTGACGATGAAACACAGAAATTACATCGGGATTGAATATAAAAAGCTCAATGACTACTTCCGTCCAGGGGAGTAACGTATCAAACAGTCTGTGTTGGAACCATTCCTGGGAGTCCAGTATTAGATTCCGATGCACCAGGGCAAGTTTACAGTAATCATTGAACTTTACATTGACGATGAAACATAGGAATTGCAACGGGATTGAATACAAAAGCACAATGATTACTTCTGTCCAATTGAAGTAACGTATCAAACGGACTGTGTTGGAACCTTTCCTGGGAGTCCAGTATTAGATTCCGATGCAGCATGTCAGGTTTACAGTAACCCTTCACCTTCACATTGACCATGAAAGACAGAAATTGCATAGGGATTTAATACAAAAGGAACAATGCCGACTTCTGTCCAAGGTGGGTAACGCTTCAAACAGTCTGTGCTTGGAATCTTTCCTGGGAGACCAGTATTAGATTCCGAGACTCCACCGCAGGTTTACAGTAGCCCCTGAACTTTACATAGTCCATGAAACACAGAATTTGCATCGGGATGGAAACAAAACGTACAATGCCAACTTCTGTCTCTGGGGAGTAAGGCTTCACATAGTCTGTGATTGGAAATCTCCTGACAGTCCAGTAGTAGATTCCGATGCACCACGGCGGGTTTACTGTAACCCTTGGACCTTCACACAGACGATGAAACACAGAAATAGCAACGGGGTTGAATACGAAACGCACAATGACGACATTTGGCGTGGGGGAGTAACGCTTCAAACAGCCTGTGATTTAAACATTTCTTGGGAAACCAGTATTAGATTCCAATGCACCACGGAGTGATCAATGTAATCCTTTGACCTTCACATTGACGATGAAACACAGAAATTGCATAGGGCTTGCATACAAAAAGTACAATGACGACTTCTGTCCAGGGGAGTAACGAATCAACTAGTCTGTGTTGGAACCAATCCTGGGAGTCCAGTATTAGATTCAGATGCACCAAGACAGGTTTACAGTTACCCTTGGACCTTCATATAGACGATGAAACACAGGAATTGCATCGGGATTGTACACAAAATAACGATGCAGACTTCTGTCCAGGGTGAGTAAAGCTTCAAATAGTCTGTGATTTAAACATTTCTTGGGAGACCAGTAGTAGATTCCGCTGCACCACAGCAGGATTAATGTAACCCTTCGACCTTCAGATTGACGATTAAACACAGAAATTGCATCGGGATTGAATACAAAACGCACAGTGCCATTTTCTGTCTCGGGGGAGTAACGCTTCACAGAATCAGTGATTGGAAATTTCCTGGGAGTCCAGTAGTAGATTCCGATAAACCACGGCAGGTTTCCTGTAACCCTTGGACCTTCACACAGACGCTGAAACACAGAAATTGCATCGGGACTGAGCACAAAATGAACGATGCTGCCTTCTGTACAGGGGGAGTAACGCTTCAAAGAGTCTGTGCTTGGAATCTTTTCTGAAAGTCCAGTATTAGATTCCGATGCACCACGGCAGGTTTCCTGTAAGTCTTGGAATTTTACATTGTCGGTGAAACACAGATATTGCATCGGGATTGAATAAAAAGGCACAATGACGACTTGTGTCCGATAGAAGTAACGTTTCAAACGGTCTGTGTTGGAACCAATCCTGGGAGTCCAGTATTAGATTCCGATGCACCAGGGCAGGTTTACAGTAACCCTCGAACTTTGCATTGACGATGAAACACCGAAATTGGATAGGTACTTAATACAAAAGGAACAAGGCCGACTTCTGTCCAGGGGGAGTAACGCTTCGCACAGTCTGTGCTTTGTACCTTTTCTGGGAGACCAGTAGTAGATTCCGAAACAGTAAACCTTACACCTTTACGTTGACGATGAAACACAGATTGCATCGGGATTGAATACAAAAGGCACAATGCCGACTTCTACTCGGGGCTCGGGGGGGGGGGGAGGGGGTAACGCTTCACACAGTCTGCGTTGGTAACTTTCCTGGAAGACCAGTAATAGATTCCGATGCACCACTACTGGTTTTCTGTATACTTCGACTTTCACATTGACGATGAAACACAGATATTGCATCGGGATTGATTACTAAAGCCACAATGTCGACATCTGTCAAGGGAGAGTAACGCTTCAAACAGTCTGTGCTGTGAACCTTTCTGTTGAGACCTGTATTATATTATTATATTCCCTTGAACCACTGCAGGTTTACTATAGCCCTTAGGCTTTCACATGGACGACGAAACACAGAAATAGGATCGGGATCGAATACAATAGGCACAATTCTTACTTCTGTCCAGGGGGCGAAACGATTCAAACAGCCTGTCTTTGGAACCTTTTCTGGGAGTCCATTAGTAGATTCCGATGCACCACTGCAGGTTTACTGTAACCCTTTTACCTTCACAATCACGGTGAAACACAGAAATTACATCAGGATTGATAACAAAAGGCACAATGTTGACTTCTGTGCAGGGGAGTAACGCTTCAAACAGTCCTGGATTGGAACCTTTATTGGGAGACAGGAATTAGATTCCGTTGCACTGCGGAAGGTTTAATGTAACCCTTCAACCATCACAATCACGATGAAACAAGGAAATTGCATCGGCACTGAATACAAAGGGCACAATGCCGATATTTGTCCACGGGAGTAACGCTTCGAACAGTCTGTGTTGGAACCTCTCCAGGGAGACCATTAATAGATTCCTATGCAACACGGAAGGTTTACTGTAACCCTTAGTCCTTCACATTGACGATGAAACACATAAATTGCATCGGGATTGAATAGAAAAGGCACAATGCCGTCATCTGTCCAGAGGTAGTAACGCCTCAAAGAGTCTGTGCTTTGAACCTTTCCTGGAAGTCAAGTAGTATATTCCGATGCACCACTGCAGGTTTACTGTAGCCCTTGGACCTTCACATTGGCGATGACACACAGAAATTGTATTGGGATTTAATACAAAAGGCACAATTAAGACATCTGTCCAGAGGGAGTAACTCTTCTTCAGTGTGTGGGTGGAACCTTTCCAGGGAGTCCAGTAGTATATTCCGATGCACCACTTCAACTTTTCTCTAACCCTTGGACCTTCACAATACGATGAAACACAGAAATTGCATCGGGATTGAATACAAAAGGCACTATGCCGACTTCGGTCCAGGGGGAGTAACTCTTCAGTCTGTGCTTTGAACCCTTCCTTGGAGTCCAGTAATAGATTCCTATGCACCACTGGAGGTTTATTGTAACCCTTAGACCTTCAAATTGACGATGAGAGAGAGAAATTATATCGGGATTTGATACAAAATGCACAATGCCTTCTTCTGTCCGGAGAGAGTAACTCTGCAAACAGTCTGTGATTTGAACCTTTCCTGGGAGTCTAGTAGTAGATTCCAATGCACCAATGCAAGTTTACTATAACCCCTTTACCTTCACATTGACGATGAAACATAGAAATTGCATCCTGATTGAATACAATAGACACAATGCCGACTTCTGTTCAGGGGAAGTAACGCTTCAACAGTCTGTGCTTTGAACCTTCCCTGGGAGACCAGTATTAGGTTCCGATGAACCACTGCAGGTTTACAGAAGCCCTTCAACTTTCACATTGACGACGAAACATAGAATATCGATCTTGATTGAATACAATTGGCACAAATAGGACCTCTGTCCAGGGGGATACGCGCTTCTAACGTTGTGTGTAATCAACCATTCCTGGGAGCCCAGTAGTAGATTCCGATGCACCAGTGCTGGTTTACTGTAAATATTGGACCTTCACATTGACGATGAAACACAGAAACTGCATCGGGATTCAATACAATAGCCACAATGCTGACTTCGGTCCAGTGGAAGTAACTCTTCAAACAGTCTGTGCTTTCAACCCTTCCTTGGAGTCCAGTATTAGATTCCGATGCACCACTGGAGGTTTAGTGCAACCATTAGACCTTCACATTGACGATGAATCAGAGGAATTCCATCGGGATTGGATACAAAACGCACAATGCCTAGTTCTGTCCAGGAAGAGTATTTGCTCAAACAGTCTGTGGTTGAACTTTTCCTAAGAGTCTAGTAGTAGATTCCGATGAACCACTGCAGGTTTAATTTAACCCTTTTACCTTCACATTGACGATGAAACATAGAAATTGCATCCTTCTTGAATACAATAGACACAATGCCGTCTTCTGTTCAGGGGAAGTAACGCTTCACCAGTCTGTGCTTTGAACTTTTCCTGTGAGACCTGTATTAGATTCTGATGAAACACTGCAGGTTTACAGAAGCCCTTCGACTTTCACATTGACGATGAAACATAAAAAATGGATCTTGATTGAATACAATTGGCACAATTACGAATTCTGTCCAGTGGGGTACGCGCTTCAATCGTGGGTTGCAATCAACCATTCCTGGGAGTCCAGTAGTAAATTCTGATGCACCAGTGCAGATTTACTGTAAATATTGGACCTTCACATTGACGATGAAACACAGAAACTGCATCGGGATTCAATACAAAAGGCCAATGCTTACTTCGGTCCAGGGGGAGTAACTCTTCAAACAGTCTGTGCTTTGAACCCTTCCTTGGAGACCGGTATTACATTCCGATGCACCACTGGAGGTTTACTGTACCCTTAGGCCTTCACATTGACGATGAGAGACAGACGTTACATTGGGATTGGATACAAATGGCACAATGCCGACTTCTGTCCGCAGAGGAACTCCTCAAACAGTTTGTGATTTGAACCTTTTCTTGGAGTCCAGTAAAAGATTCCGATGCACCTTTGCAGGTTTACTGAAACCCTTTAACCTTCACATTGACGGTGAAACATAGAAATTGCATCCTGACTGAATACAATAGACACAGTGGCGACTTCTGTTCAGGGGAAGTAACACTTCAACAGTCTGTGCTTTGAATTTTTTTTGGGAAACCAGTATTAGATTCCGATGAACCACTGCTGGTTTACAGAAGCCCTTCGATTTTCACATTGACGATGAAACATAGAAAATGGATCTTGATTGAATACAACTGGCGCAACTACGACTGTAGGGAGACAAGCTATGTGCTAACTCACGCTGCATTGTTGCCAAATTTATTCAAGATGGCGGCGATAACGTCATTCATGATGGCGGCTTTTGGCGGGAAAATAGGTCAATTGTGCTACGTCCACTAACCTAACCATAAAAAAATGGTTGGTATTTTAAATTTTGGCGGGAAAATAGTCCAATTATGCTGTCCACTAACGTAAGCGTGCAGAAGAAAAAATTGCGGGAAGTTTGAATTCCAACAGGAAAATACATGCAAAGACCGTACTTGTCTGTATTATTGATAATCATTCATTAACATTAATTATCATTCATTATCATTTATTAACATTTATTATCATTCATTGTCATTCATTATCATTCATTGTCATTCATTATCATAGGCCTACCTCCACTAGAAAATTGCGCCAAATTCTAATTCCAACACGATATTCTCTCGAAAACTGTACTTATATGTATTATTATCATTTATTATTAATTCAAGATGTCCGATTTTCTCGGTGAGAAAGCCATTCTCCTTACATACATAATAAAAATCTATCACAAGTTCAAATCCCCAACACCATAATTGATCACATGTACTAGCTTTCTCCGTGACTTATCTTTTTTTCCTTTTCACTGGTAACCTATCATAATCGCGACAAATAATAAACTGCACTTATAGTAACGTCATTCACGTCCTTTGATATTGCAGGGGGGGGGGGGGGACTGAAGACTTTATTTCAAGCAATACAGTCATCACTTGTTCCCCAACACAGTCAGCACACACATCTTTGGTATCGCAGTATCCAACTAAATTAGTTCAAATCCTCGCCAACCCCTGGCCAGCTCGCAGAGACACTGCCTACGCCTGTCACGTGAGGCGCCCGGCCACTAGCGCGTGGGGGGGAGGGGGGGGGGCGAGCCCAGCGATCACTCCCACATCGTAAACATGTTTTCGCTGGACACGCTGGAACTTGTCGAGTTTGACGTCACAGCGGCCCCTTGTCCGCTCACCATGTGCATTCGTCACCTCCACACGTTTCCTGCCAAAATTCACTCCCTCAGAGCTGAATCAATGGTCGGCCGTTACCCTGGAACACTTCCTGCACTACGTTCAAACATGCAGGTACCGACCTCAAACAGCCGTTCGCCACGTGTCCTTGTGCAATCGAGAACGCAGTGCTACACTTTTGGCGGCAAAGTTTGCTCGACAGTGTAATCCGCAATGACCATATAACAGCACTTTTGGTTCGCACTAGAACGCCCGCTAATTGATTTGCTCTCATGTGTGCGTAATAACTTACGTCCCACACCCTGCATACACGCGACGGACATAGCCTTCTGTAAATACCTGGAAAATGACTCTTTATTTGACACATTATAGTCATGCAGGTGTATTCCAACTGACTTTCCCATGCTCACACAGCGAAATTCCAGAGCGTGGCCGGCTGAGCCCACTCCCTGGCCGGCTGACGTCAAGCGGTAACGGTGCCCCACCAGACCCCATGGCCCGCGCAACAGGTAGGCTGTGGCGCCACAAACAGTCGGTCGCAACCGCGAGCACTTAACACCGTACACGATGTTTACTGTTGACCACGTGCCGTCGCGTTTACTCGTCGCGAGGACGCTCGCTAATTCACTCTCACCACCATGCTATATTAAATAATTCCATTTAAATTTCATATACATATTCAAACGTGTTCAACTCCCTAATATCAACTACTTTCCGAGGACCAGAACGCTACCTCCTCCTCCTAGGAACCGGCGCCAAGTTTGAAAACAAAGCTCACTTGCGCTTCCGCCACCAACCTAAGAAAATTGTTTCAAACTAAGCCACCAGCACTCAACCTCTTCCTACACGTTTCTTGTAAACGGAATGTTTTTTCTAATGAGTTGGAAGCTTTCTTGACGTCACAATGCTCAATCGACCACATGGCTCTGTCAGACAAAGAACGCACTTACTAAGTTAACTGATCACCTGCTTCTCATTATTCAGCCCACATGCTTCGATTATCCAATCCAGGATCTTGGCGAAAACACACGTCCGTACACATGAACCATCGCACGCACCTAGCTTAGTACCTACGCAAGTGAATGTAACAAAGTCCACATGACTATTTAACCAATCTGATCAATTAATTAACCCCTCTGATGTGGAAAACCACCACATCCACCTAGACATGGAATCAATTTTCGCCACTGCCACACCCACCTGGACTTGAAATGAAATAGTGAAAGTACCTACTGACCACGTCCTTTTACAGACCCATGTTTGTTGGCTAACATGTACTAATGCTTGCCTCCGTTTACTAACGTGTACTAACCCACATTAACTTATATCACATTCTGTCTATACAAATAAGCCGAGCTTTAATTCTGATGGTCAGTTCGTGTTTCGCTACCAAACACAAGAAAATAGTGGCAAACGAAGCCACTAATCTACGTCACCTGTGATGACTCAAAATCGTCTGCTTTGCCTCTCTCACACGCCACGAGCGCGAGACCGCCCACATCACAGTCTGGACCTTTATACTAGTGTCGGACATACTCCTGTACAAATATTCTATCTATACTATGACCCTAATACTGTTGTTCAATCCACATGGTCTATCACATGGCCAAAGCACACCCCCAGTACCTAAGCTGAGAACATTGCTCGCCCCATCTTTAGTTAACCGCTGAGAGACGGAGATATGCTGCAATCACATCCTTCGTGCTCTCGTAGCTACTTACCTCAGCAATTCGATCTAACAAACCCTCCAAGTACAAAAAATTACAACCAACTCGTACTCTCTCATATTCTATATCGTCCCAAAAATACTTAACGTAATTTTATTTACGCATCGAGTATACCTATCACTCTCATACAAAAAACACTCGTCCTGATATACCTGGTGTCATGTTGCACAGTCGGCAGACACGCAAACAGCTCCTAATTTCAGTGCACAATATCAAACTGCTCCTAAATAATGCAGTACACATAACTGTAAACACCATCATTACTCGTAATCTATCCAAATAACGCACAGCAAAGTAACTCAACAGACGCGCGCAATCAACCTATCCCACATTAAGTCACACGTCCGACAGCTCTCAATTCGCTCAGAGGCCTCTGTTCGACCCTTCAGACTTGACTTGATGACAGCCGCATTCACACCGAACAGCTGAGAAATTCATATCACATACACGCCGAACATGACTATCCAAGCCAGACCACGCGAGTCGTCTGTCACAGTCCTAACTCAGTGCGGTCCAACACACATGTTAAGGTCGCATTCCATTGCTCGCCGACCTATATGCGACACATCTCCACCTTCACGTCTGTTGTCAGAATAGCCGAGAACGAGTTCACAGACACACCGTCCGCACACATCCCAGCGCTTCTCTCCCCTCTCAATCTAAAACGATCATTTGACAATTAAAAAAAATAAAATAAGAGCCCAGTCAATCTCTCTGAAATTGTATAGTGCCCCCCCAAAAATAGTTAACGCTCGCTTTCGTGTTTTCTAAGCTTATTTGTAAATTCAAATTCTTACCCTAACAGAACTTGTTCACCAAAATAATACTGAATGCGCTCCCTACCTCCTACCTTTCCAGCTCTCAACATACGCAAATGTTCTCAACCCACCCATATCCCAGCACAACCGATTAACCATTCTTATTCCTTCTTATCGAATTTACTGGTCTAATTTCCTAAGGACCCGTTATCGAAGTACCATCCTGCTTTTCTTTCTGATGCTTCCTGTGCTTACTTTTACAGAGATCGCTAAATTACCTCCACCCCCCCCCCCTCATTCTACACACACACACACACACACGCAAAGTCATCCTCTCTACTCATCCAGTAACATAAGCATTAGTAAATTTACAATCCATTATATACAAACCCTACACAATGTAAACCACATTAACTTACAATACCCACTACATGCCCCAATTCTCTTAGTTCCTGAGGAAGCACTGTGAACCTGCTCTTTCTTTCTACACACGCCACACTCAGCGGTAAATAGCCCTTCTGCATCAACGGAATGGAAGTCCCTCTCAGAACTGTACCACAAATTCGGCGATCGCTCCCCCTCAACACAAATGCGTTACTCTCTCTTCTTCTTCCTTGCCTGCTCGCTTTTTTTCTACAAACTTATCCAGACTCATAGACTACAAGAACACACCAATTTTTTTCTAGGTACAGCATCCTTTAAACCACTCAATAACTAGACACAAACAGACCAAAAAATTATATTCGCACTCTCGAATACCGAAGTCGTTGATCTCATTATACTTATACAGTTAAATCTTACGATCGCGGTCTCATTTGATTGGCATTCCACAATGAGCTAAGTATCGGAAATACACTCTCTTGACCGCTGTTACACTGGAAATACACTCCTGGAAATTGAAATAAGAACACCGTGAATTCATTGTCCCAGGAAGGGGAAACTTTATTGACACATTCCTGGGGTCAGATACATCACATGATCACACTAACAGAACCACAGGCACATAGACACAGGCAACAGAGCATGCACAATGTCGGCACTAGTACAGTGTATATCCACCTTTCGCAGCAATGCAGGCTGCTATTCTCCCATGGAGACGATCGTAGAGATGCTGGATGTAGTCCTGTGGAACGGCTTGCCATGCCATTTCCACCTGGCGCCTCAGTTGGACCAGCGTTCGTGCTGGACGTGCAGACCGCGTGAGACGACGCTTCATCCAGTCCCAAACATGCTCAATGGGGGACAGATCCGGAGATCATGCTGGCCAGGGTAGTTGACTTACACCTTCTAGAGCACGTTGGGTGGCTCGGGATACATGCGGACGTGCATTGTCCTGTTGGAACAGCAAGTTCCCTTGCCGGTCTAGGAATGGTAGAACGATGGGTTCGATGACGGTTTGGATGTACCGTGCACTATTCAGTGTCCCCTCGACGATCACCAGTGGTGTACGGCCAGTGTAGGAGATCGCTCCCCACACCATGATGTTGGGTGTTGGCCCTGTGTGCCTCGGTCGTATGCAGTCCTGATTGTGGCGCTCACCTGCACGGCGCCAAACACGCATACGACCATCATTGGCACCAAGGCAGAAGCGACTCTCATCGCTGAAGACGACACGTCTCCATTCGTCCCTCCATTCACGCCTGTCGCGACACCACTGGAGGCGGGCTGTACGATGTTGGGGCGTGAGCAGAAGACGGCCTAACGGTGTGCGGGACCGTAGCCCAGCTTCATGGAGACGGTTGCGAATGGTCCTCGCCGATACCCCAGGAGCAACAGTGTCCCTAATTTGCTGGGAAGTGGCGGTGCGGTCCCCTATGGCACTGCGTAGGATCCTACGGTCTTGGCGTGCATCCGTGCATCGCTGCGGTCCGGTCCGAGGTCGACGGGCACGTGCACCTTCCGCCGACCACTGGCGACAACATCGATGTACTGTGGAGACCTCACGCCCCACGTGTTGAGCAATTCGGCGGTACGTCCACCCGGCCTCCCGCATGCCCACTATACGCCCTCGCTCAAAGTCCGTCAACTGCACATACGGTTCACGTCCACGCTGTCGCGGCATGCTACCAGTGTTAAAGACTGCGATGGAGCTCCGTATGCCACGGCAAACTGGCTGACACTGACGGCGGCGGTGCACAAATGCTGCGCAGCTAGCGCCATTCGACGGCCAACACCGCGGTTCCTGGTGTGTCCGCTGTGCCGTGCGTGTGATCATTGCTTGTACAGCCCTCTCGCAGTGTCCGGAGCAAGTATGGTGGGTCTGACACACCGGTGTCAATGTGTTCTTTTTTCCATTTCCAGGAGTGTATCTCTACCGTCCTTACGACTTCCTGTCTACTCGTCACATAACATAATCAATATTAACTTTACAGTGCAGTATATACAAACGCTTACCGAGAGATACAGAAAACAGAGCAAGCGCTCTCCGAATGTGGTGGTGACTGGGTACGCCTTGGTTACATATAGAGACAATTTTAGAACACAGAACGATAACTTATGTCGCGGTCGCATGGATGGATCTGACATAAAATCGAAAGAAATGCGAATACTGATTAGCGCTTAGATATAAACTATCCTAATATACACCGAAATGCGGTGATAATGAGAACGTACTTGCTTATCTTCTGGTTCGCAGGGGGGAATTTGTACATGGTATCAAGTATGCTGCAACAAGAGGAATGCAAGAAAACGACGACATCGAAGGCAGCGGACTAAGGAAGGTAGTCAAGTTTTTCTCGTTGAGTTCGTATTATAGTGTATGTCTACTGAGGTAACAGTGATACACGCGAGTTGAATACTGTATCTGACGCTTTTGAGGAGGACAGAGAATCATTCACGCTAAACTTACTCACCTCTGTGTTAAAGGATAACAGAGAGTGTACGGGATGATCGTTTGAGACGGAGCTGTAACTAGGTAGGATTTAAACGTTGGCTCATTTATTCTGGAGAAAGACAAGTTGCTGAAGGTTGATTAAATGATAATGAATGATAATGAATGATAAATAATGACACTGAATGATAATGAATGATAATGAATGTTAATAAATGATAATGAATGATAACGAATAATAAACAAAAGTAAGGTTTTACAGCCATTGTCATGTTGGAATTTGAATTTGGAGGAAATTTTCTAGTGGAGGCAGGTCAATAATAAATAAATAGTAATAAATGATAATAGATAATAATAAATTATAATGAATGATAATGATAATGAATGACAATGAATGATAATGAATGTTAATAAATGATAATGAATGTTAATGAATGATAATCAATAATAATAATAAAGACAAGTACGGTCTTTGCATGTATTATCCTGTTGGAATTCAAACTTCCCACCATTTTTTTGTAGGATTTAAACGTTGACTCGTTTATTCTGGAGAAAGACAAGTTGCTGAAGGTCGATTTTTTTCCAGTGTTCTATCTGGATGCTTTAGTCACATGATATAGCCTGCATTCTAGCCATATGCAGCTACAGTGCTTTACACATGATAGATTGGATGATTTACGTAAATATGTGTCGAACTGTGTTGTGTATAAATATCACACCGTTCTTGTTCTCCTTAACTGTATGCTATTAAATTAAGGCACTTTGAGATCTGTTACTATTGATTGGTATGGTGTGCTAAGCTCCAATACTTGGGTACATCTCGAGAAATGTGGTGCACTTGGAGGGGTTAGGTCTAGGAAAGCTCTGTTCAGACAAGAGAGGTGAAGTGTAGCTATATTCCTCTGCTCGGTTGAGGATTAATTGGGTAGCGACGTTGCGGGGTAGAGTGGTCAATGCCGAAGCGAGGATGGTCTTTTAACGTAAGAGGGCGAGATTGCTCTGTGACCGCCATAGGCAGAGAGATTGATTGAGTACTATGCGCGAGGTCTTAGAAATATGTATATCATTGTATGGTATACTTTGGTCGTTTTTATGTGTTCGAGAATTAAGTGTGAATGGACGTACTGAGCAGTCATCTATCAATGCTCGCAATGATACTTGCAAAGTATAGGAGGTATGGTTTAGCTATGACATTGAAATTAGGAAAATATGCTGTCACATGATTGCCCAGTGTACTTTATTACGATGACAAGGTGCGCGTCGGAATATGGTTATCATTGGTTTGTGTTTAAGTATATAATATTAAATGCCCTATCCTCAGTGAGAGGTGTGTGTATGTCGGTAAAAGCATTTGCTTATTTGATTACATGTATGCGTAATTTAGTATATTTAAGTGTTCACCGAATATGCTGTCTGTGGAAAAAGGAATTATCATGTTCCATTGAGCTGGGTCGTATGTGGGGGCGTAAATGCTTGTTCAAAATTATTATAACAGGGTGGGTGGCATATAAGTAGAACAAGTTCTGTGAAAGCGTGTGTAGAAGGAGTGAGCGAGTGGATGACACGACTTATCTACGACTGTATCATTAGGACATGTAAATAAATGTCGGATAATCTAAACTGAGGTAATTTTTTTTCTTTTTAATCATATGTATGACTTCTGCTTGGAGTTATGTTTGTCTATTTGTTCTAAATGAATACTCATATTTGCTTAGAAAGTGAGTTTTGACAGAATTGTCGGCGCAACGTGAATGACGACGGGTTCGCTGGCTGGGGGGTGGGGTCACTGTTTACATGTCGAGTTGGAGATGCAAGGGAGGATAGAGATCTGCGCTATTCAGGAATCCATCTGCGTAGTATATGTCGTTAGACAATAGCTGGAGAGCAGGTACAGAGAGAGAGCCCACTACGGCATGCTGGTCCTGGGGCTTAGTGGACGGCTGTTTAGATGGACACATATGTGGCTTTGACATGCCTCCGGCGGCGCTTGAATTTCAGATGAATGGTCAAGACAAGGTCCTGTTGCAGTAACTGAGGTCAATCTGCTTGTAGACAGGCTGCAGAAGGTAACTGATATGTCTTTCTCCGACTTAAATTGCATATATCAGATGCGCCAAGATCTGGAAATGGGATCAGTTGAACGATGTGTAGGGTTGACTAAAGCCAAGTTGGAATTTTAACGTAGCATGCAGGTTCGGGAAAGGTGGCACGTTTTGCACTGGGTGCAGCCGTCTTGAATAATGGTAATTGCGTAATCATCTGACGTGATGACAGAGCGCTCTGGTGGTTGTCATGGGAGCTAAAAACAGTTGAACTTGGAGACGTTTTTGTTAGGTGACATGATATAAATAATAATAAATCATAAATCATAATAAATAATAATAAATGATAATAAATAACTGGAGCAGCTGTCCGAATGCAGAGACCTGTAGGGGTGTATGGATCTGTAAGAGCGAACTTTGATGTCCTCTAGACGACTGAATAGCGAAGTAATATTATGTGTTGGGCAGCTTTGGTGATCAAGTCAGAATTTGAGAAGATGATTGATTTGGGTTGGAGTGTTATTAGATGGGATGTAGATTGTTCCGTTGATTACTTCTGCACATTTGCTTCCTTTATTTAGCTGAGTGAAGATCGATTGTGGCGTGTTGGATACATGCTTGTCTCCAAATCTTTAACATATTGTTCATAAGCTTCTTCATTCAGGCAAAAGGCGCATGCTCCCAAGCCTTTAAAAGACGCAGAGCTTTTGCATAATGAAGTAAAGGGATGTAGGCTAGACACCCTCGAAGAATTGCAAATTTTTAAACATCTTAGTATTGATAGAGACAACTTACTTAATGGTCAGCTGCAATTAAAAAATAGAAGTTATTTCGAAGGATTTCAACCTTTACTCCAGTGGAGTTGACCAACAGTCCGCCTCGAATGGCCGATGCCGTTTCCCTATCTGCTTTGTCCCTTTATTATAATGTTATTGCACATGTGTGTCTTTGCATTTCGTTTTATGCTTGGTAATGACACACAGTTGCTAAGGCGTTTTTATGTTAAAGACATTTTATGCTTAGCACGCATGATTGACACTAATTTTTAGTTACTGTTGCGGGGCTACGCCCTCTTACTATAATATTAAAAAAAAAAAAAATTATACCTTGGCTTTGTAGTTTCTCAGGTAAATTAATTAATGTTGCCATACCTATAGATAGGTTTGTCCAATTGTAGGACGGCTTTGTCACATTTTGTTGATATGTATATTTGCTCTAAGTAATTTTGAGACAGTTTGTCTCTCGCCCCTGCGCTTGCGCTCGCGCATGCGCTTGGCCGCGGCCGAGCCTCGCCGCGTAACTGCTCACAACGCCTAGTTTTCGAGCCGCTTTCGTGTGGTCCTGATTTCTGGCCGGCGTAGCTCCGTCTACGTTCGCCTTAATGGTTTTAATTTTGACTGACATAATCTTATGATTATGCATCTTTATTGTTTTAATTTTTAATCTGTGACATGGCCAGTGTTTGGCTCACAAAATAATTTAATTTTTTGTAAGTATCACAATTTCTTTAATATTCAATCATTAGACAGATAATGCATTTTAGTGAGTAATATATGTCCGTATGTGGTTTAATTTATAGGTTCTGAAGAAGATTCCATTACTGGAATCGAAACCTAGGTAAACGAGTAAAATTACCTTGCAACTGAAGGCTGAGAAAAAAAAAATTGTTTATTTGCTGTACATGCTTGTCTGTTCTATAGACCTGGGACAGACTTTAGTTGACGTGTAAATTATAGCCAAGATCTCGAAAATGTTACATGACTGAGACCGGTATTCGAGAGTGGAAATATCATTTTGCGAATGTTTGTTTCTAGTTAGTCAGTGGTTTACAGCATGCTGCACATAGATAAAGTTCGGCATTTGTAGAGGATTAATTTGAAGTCTATATCTTGGGAATCACGATGAACTAGTGATCGGTAGGGTGTAGCTTAGTGCATGATATTGAGAAGTACAGCTAAAATGGTGCAATATTATGAAGAAAGTACATGTGCTCTTGCAGTCTATGGGTCTGAGGTTGTTTGAAGAAAAGCGAACAGATAAGGAAGGAGAGACAATAAGGAGTTTGTGCTGAGGAGGGGACGATACCGAATTTGTAAAAAAGAGTTCTGAGGGTGACTTAGGTCCGCTGATGTAAGAGGGAAGATTAGCTCCGTGTGTCGGGTCTGTAGAGAGAACAGGCTGATGGTGCTTTCCTAGGATTGAGGAGCATTGCTGTATGTAGACGCTGTAGGGATAGGATATTTTTTTCGCATGCTGTGGAGATATACTGGATAAGTGCACTGTTTTGTGTCAAATGTGTATATACTGTAGTGTGAAGTTAATGTGGTTTACATTGTGTAGCGTTTGCACATACTGCACTGTAAAGTTAATATTGATTATGTTATGTGATGAGTAGACAGGAAGTCGTAAGGACGGTAGAGATATTTCCAGAGTAACAGCGGTCAAGAGAGTGTATTTCCGATACTTAGCTAATTGTGGAATGCCAATCAAATGATACCGCGATCGTAAGATTTAACTGTATAAGTATAACGAGATCAACGACTTCGGTATTCCAGAGTGCGAATATAATTTTTTGGTCTGTTTGTTTCTAGTTATTGAGTGGTTTAAAGGGTGCTGTACTTAGAAAAACAATTGGTGTGTTCTTGTAGTCTATGAGTCTGCATACATTTGTAGAAAAAAAGCGAGCAAGCAAGGAAGAAGAAGAGAGAGTAACGCATTTGTGTTGAGGGGGAGCGATCGCCGAATTTGTGGTACAGTTCTACATCTACATCTACATCTACATTCATACTCCGCAAGCAACCCAACGGTGTGTGGCGGAGGGCACTTTACGTGCCACTGTCATTACCTCCCTTTCCTGTTCCAGTCGCGTATGGTTCGCGGGAAGAACGACTGTCTGAAAGCCTCCGTGCGCGCTCTAATCTCTCTAATTTTACATTCGTGATCTCCTCGGGAGGTATAAGTAGGGGGAAGCAATATACTCGATACCTCATCCAGAAACGCACCCTCTCGAAACCTGGCGAGCAAGCTACACCGCGATGCAGAGCGCCTCTCTTGCAGAGTCTGCCACTTGAGTTTATTAAACATCTCCGTAACGCTATCACGGTTACCAAATAACCCTGTGACGAAACGCGCCGCTTTCCTTGGATCTTCTCTACCTCCTCCGTCAACCCGATCTGGTACGGATCCCACACTGATGAGCAGTACTCAAGTATAGGTCGAACGAGTGTTTTGTAAGCCACCTCCTTTGTTGATGGACTACATTTCTAAGCACTCTCCCAATGAATCTCAACCTGGTACCCGCCTTACCAACAATTAATTTTATATGATCATTCCACTTCAAATCGTTCCGCACGCATACTCCCAGATATTTTACAGAAGTAACTGCTACCAGTGTTTCTTCCGCTATCATATAATCATACAATAAAAGATCCTTCTTTCCATGTATTCGCAATACATTACATTTGTCTATGTTAAGGGTCAGTTGCCACTCCCTGCACCAAGTGCCTATCCGCTGCAGATCTTCCTGCATTTCGGTACAATTTTCTAATGCTGCAACTTCTCTGTATACTACAGAGAGTTCTGAGAGGGACTTCCGTCCGTTGATGCAGAAGGGCTATTTACCGCTGAGTGTGGAGTGTGTAGAAAGAAAGAGCAGGTTTACAGTGCTTCCTTAGGAATTGAGAGAATTGGGGCATATAGTGGGTATTGTAAGTTAATGCGGTTTACATTGTGTAGGGTTTGTATATAATGGATCGTAAACTTACTAATGCTTATGTTACGGGATGAGTAGAGAGGATGACATTGTGTGTGCGTGTGTGTAGATTGAGGGGGGAGGGGGGTGTGGAGGTAATTTAGCGATCTCTGTAAAAGTAAACACAGGAAGCATCAGAAAGAAAAGCAGGATGGTACTTCGATAACGGGTCCTTAGGAAATTAGACCAGTAAATTCGATAAGAAGGAATAAGAATGATTAATCGGTTGTGCTGGGATATAGGAGGGTTGAGAACATTTGCGTATGTTGAGAGCTGGAAAGGTAGGAGGTAGTGAGCGCAACCAGTATTATTTTGGTGAACAACTTCTGAGGCGACTGATGACCTTAGAAGTTAAGTCGCATAGTGCTCAGAACCATTTGAACCATTTTGAACAACTTCTGTTGGGGTAAGAATTTGAACTTACAAATAAGCTTAGAAAACACGAAAGCGAGCGTTAACTATTTTTTTGGGGGGGGGGGGGGCACTATACAATTTCGGAGAGATTGACTGGGCTCTTTTTTTTTTTTTAATTTTCAAATGATCGTTTTAGATTGAGAGGGGAGAGAAGTGCTGGGATGTGTGCGGACGGTGTGTCTGTGAACTCGTTCTCGGCTATTCTGACAACAGACGTGAAGGTGGAGATGTGTCGCATTTAGGTCGGCGAGCAATGGAATGCGACCTTAACATGTGTGTTGGACCGCACTGAGTTAGGACTGTGACAGACGACTCGCGTGGCCTGGCTTGGATACTCATGTTCGGCGTGTAGGTGATATGAATTTCTCAGCTGTTCGGTGCGAATGCGGCTGTCATCAAGTCATGTTTGAAGGGTCGAACAGAGGCCTTTGAGCGAATTGAGAGCTGTCGGACGTGTGACTTAATGTGGGATAGGTTGATTGCGCGCGTCTGTTGAGTTACATTGCTGTGCGTTATTTGGATAGATTACGAGTAATGATGGTGTTTACAGTTATGTGTACTGCATTATTTAGGAGCAGTTTGATATTGTGCACTGAAATTAGGAGCTGTTTGCGTGTCTGCCGACTGTGCAACATGACACCATGTATACCAGGACGAGTGTTTTTGTATGAGAGTGATAGGTATACTCGATGCGTAAATAAAATTACGTTAAGTATTTGTGGGACGATATAGAATATGAGAGAGTTCGAGTTGGTTGTTATTTTTTGTACTTGGAGGGTTTGTTAGATCGAATTGCTGAGGTAAGTAGCTACGAGAGCACGAAGGATGTGATTGCAGCATATCTCCGTCTCTCAGCGGTTAACTAAAGATGGGGCGAGCAATGTTCTCAGCTTAGGTACTGGGGGTGTGCTTTGGCCATGTGATAGACCATGTGGATTGAACAACAGTATTAGGGTCATAGTATAGATATAATATTTGTACAGGAGTATGTCCGACACTAGTATAAAGGTCCAGACTGTGATGTGGGCGGTCTCGCGCTCGTGGCGTGTGAGAGAGGCAAAGCAGACGATTTTGAGTCATCACAGGTGACGTAGATTAGTGGCTTCGTTTGCCACAATTTTCTTGTGTTTGGAAGCGAAACACGAACTGACCATCAGAATTGAAGCTCGGCTTATTTGTATAGACAGAATGTGATATAAGTTAATGTGGGTTAGTACACGTTAGTGCACGTTAGTAAACGGAGGCAAGCATTAGTACATGTTAGCCAACAAACATGGGTCTGTAAAAGGACGTGGTCAGTAGGTACTTTCACTATTTCATTTCAAGTCCAGGTGGGTGTGGCAGTGGCGAAAATTGATTCCAAGTCTAGGTGGATGAGGTAGTTTTCCGCATCAGAGAGGTTAATTAATTGATCAGATTGATTAAATAGTCATGTGGACTTTGTTACATTCACTTGCATAGGTACTAAGCTAGGTGCGTGCGATGGCTCACGTGTATGGACGTGTGGTTTCGCCAAGATCCTGGATTGCATAATCGAAGCATGTGGGCTGAATAATGAGAATCAGGTGATCAGTTAACTTAGTAAGTGCGTTCTTTGTCTGACAGAGCCACGTGGTCGATTGAGCATTGTGACGTCAAGAAAGCTTCCAACTCAGTAGAAAAAACATTCCGTTTACCAGAAACGTGTAGGAAGAGGTTGAGTGCTGGTGGCTTAGTTTGAAACAGTTTTCTTAGGTTGGTGGCAGAAGCGCAAGTGAGCATTGTTTACTGGCAGATTTCAAACTTGGCGCCGGTTCCTAGGAGGAGGAGGTAGCGTTCTGGTCCTCGAAAAGTAGTTGATATTAGGGAGTTGAACACGTTTGAATATGTATATGAAATTGTAAATGGAATTATTTAATATAGCGTGGTGGTGAGAGTGAATTAGCGAGCGTCCTCGCGACGAGTAAACGCGACGGCACGTGGTCAATTGTAAACATCGTGTCCGGTGTTAAGTGCTCGGGGTTTCGACCGACCGTTTGTGGCGCTGCGGTCTACCTGTTGCGCGGGCCGTAGGGTCTGGGGGGGGGGGGGGGGGGGCACCGTTACCGCTTGACGTCAGCCGGCCAGGGATTGGGCTCAGCCGGCCGCGCTCTGGAATTTCGCTGTGTGAGCATGGATAAGTCAGTTGGAATACACCAGCATGACCATAATGTGTGAAATAAAGAGACATTTTCCAGGTATTTACAGAAGGCTATGTCCGTCACGTGTATGGAGGGTGTGTGACGTAAGCAGGGCGGTGGTGCAGCGATTGTACAGTTATTACGCGCACGTGAGAGCGAATCAATTAGCGGGCATTGTAGTGCGAACCAAAGGTGCTGTTATATGGTCATTGCGGATTCCACTGTCGAGCAAACTTCGCCGCCAAAAGTGTAGCACTGCGTTCTCGATTGCACAAGGACACGTGGCGAACGGCTGTTTGAGGTCGGTATCTGCAGGTTTGAACGTAGTGCAGGAAGTGTTGCAGGGTAACCGCCGACCATTGTGTGATTCTGCTCCGAGGGAGTCAATTTTGGCAGGAAAGGTGTGGAGGCGACGAATGCACATGGTGAGCGGACAAGGGGCGCTGTGACGTCAAACTCGACAAGTTCCAGCGTGTCCAGCGAAAACATATTTACGACGTGGGAGCGATCGCTGGTCTCGTCCCCCCCCGCCCCCCCCCCCCCCGCGCTAGTGGCCGGGCGCCTCACGTGACAGGCGTAGGCTGTGTCTCTGCGAGCTGGCCAGGGGATGGCGAGGATTTGAACTAATTCAGTTGGAGCGCGGACGTCATGGTGACTGCATTGCGAATCCAAAGATGTGTGTGCTGACTGTGTTGGGGAACAAGTGATGACCGTACTTCTTGAAATGAAGTCTTCAGTCCCGTCCCCCCCCCCCGCCCCCCCCCCCTGAAAAATCAAAGGACGTGAATGACGTTACTACAAGTGCAGTTTATTATTTTACGTGATTGTGATAGGTTACCAGTGAAAAGAAAAAAGATAAATGACGGAGAAAGCTAGTACATGTGATCAATTATGGTATTGGGGATTTGAACTTGTGATAGATTTTTGTTATGTATGTAAGGAGAATGGCTTTCTCACCGAGAAAATCGGACATCTTGAATTAATAATAAATGATAGTAATACGTATAAGTACAGAGAATATCGTGTTGGAATTAGATTTTGGCGCAATTTTCTAGTGGAGGTAGGCCTATAATAATGAATGACTATGAATGATAATGAATGACAATGAATGATAATAAATGTTAATAATCGATAATTAATGATAATGAATGATAATGAATGACAATTAATGATATTGAATGTTAATAAATGATAATGAATGATAATTAATGTTAATGAATGATAAACAATAATAAAGACAAGTACGGTCTTTGCATGCATTATCCTGTTGGAATTCAAACTTCCTGCCATTTTTTCTTCTGCATGCTTAGGTTAGTGGACGTAGCACAATTGGACTATTTTCTCACCAAAATTCAAAATTCCCGCCATTTTTCTGAAGATTAGGTTACTGGACGTAGCACAATTGGACTATTTTCCCGCCAAAATTAAAACTTCCCGCCATTTTTTCTGAAGGTTAGGTTAGTGGACGTAGCACAATTGACCTATTTTCCGGCCAAAAGCCGTCATCTTGGATGACGTCATGCGATGTTGCCAAGTCTACATGCCACCATCTCGGATGACTTCATCGCCGCCATCTTGAATATATTTGGCAACAATGCAGCATGGGGTGGCACATAGGTTGACCCCCTACTTATGACCTCTGTCCTGGGGGGTACGTGCTTCAAACGCTGTGTGCATTCAACCATTCCTGGGAGTCCAGTAGTACATTCCGATGCACCAGTGCAGGTTTACTGTAAAACTTGGAGCTTCACATTGACGATGAAACATAGAAACTGCATCGGGATGTAATACAAAATGCACAATGCGGACTTTGGTCCAGGGGGAGTAACTCTTCCATCAGTCTGTGCTTTGAACGCTTCCTTGGGGTCCAGTATTAGATTCCAATGCACCACTGGAGGTTTACTGTAACCCTTTTACCTTCACATTGACGATGAAACACAGAAAATGCACCCTGATTGAATACAAAAGATGCAATGCTGATTTCTGTTCAGGGGAAGTAACGCTTGAAACAGTCTGTGCTTTGAACCTTCTCTGAGTGACCAGTATTATATTCTGATGAACTACTGCAGGTTTACAGAAGCCCTTCGACTTTCACATTAACGATGAAACACAGTAATTGCTTCACGTTTGAATACAAAAGGCACAATTAAGACTTCTTCACAGGCAGAGTACGCTCTTCAATTAGTCTGTGCTTTCAAAATTTATGCAGGTTTACTGTAACCCTTGGATCTTCACATTGAAGATGAAACACAGAAATTGCATTGGCACAATGCCGACTCTGCCCAGGGTGAGTAACGCTTCAAAAAGTTTGTGTTGAGAGATTTTGGGAAACCAGTATTATATTCCGATGCAACACTGGAGGTTTACTGTACCCTTTGGACCTTCACATTGACGATGAAACAAAGAAATTCCATCTTGTGACAGCCAGAGCGAGAGCACCAGCAGCAGCGAGTACTGTTTGTATAAAGCGTTTATTTTGCATTTTGTTTACGACCTTCCACTAAGGGAGGGATTCTATTTGTGTACTATAGCACCAGCAGCAGCGAGTACTGTTTGTATAAAGCGTTATTTTGCATTTTGTTTACGACCTTCCACTAAGGAAGGGATTCTATTTGTATTTATCTGCTCTGCATAGAAACTAACAGTTCTTGATCGTTAGGAGAGAAATTTATTTTGTACTTATTTGCTGCGCTTAGCTTTTAAATAGTTTTTCTGGGAAAACCTAGCGTAGTTTTCGCGTCTCGTATTTCAGTGAGTGTTTCTTGATTATCAGAGCAGCTCATCAAAAGATTATCTTGGGAATTTGTTACCGTATAGAGTAGGGTAAACATAGTCATGTGTAGGGACTGTGGTTGTTGTGAGCGGACGCAAGGAGAATTGGCCACTCTTCGGGGGCAGGTGGAGGCTCTGTCTGTTAGGCTCATCGAGCTCGAGGCGCAGGCGTCGGCTCGTAGTGGCGTTGGGGCAACTGTGGTGAGACCTATGCCTACTTCGGTGGCCTTGGAATCACATGGAACCCCTGATGTCGCTGCGTCTTCCGGCAGTGAGCATCTTACCGGTCAGCCATCACTCCAGGGTGAATGGCGGACAGTGGTGGGCTCGCGCGAGCCTGGCCGAAAGGCGAAGGTGGGATCTGGCCGCGTGGCGGCTGCCTTACCCCTTTCCAACAGGTACGGGGTGCTTCCTAGTGGTGATGACATCGTTTCCGAGCCACCACAGGATGCCTCGCCTGTTGGGCCAGTGGCCGATTCTCCGGCAAGGTCCCGACAGTCACAGAGGGCGGGCCTATTAGTTATAGGGAGCTCCAACGTTAGACGGGTTATGGAGCCCCTCAGGAAAATAGCGGGTAGGTCGGGGAAGAATGCCAGTGTGCACTCGGTGTGCTTGCCGGGGGGTCTCGTCCATAATGTGGAGGAGGCCCTTCCGGCAGCTACTGAACGCACTGGGTGTGACCGGCTGCAGATAGTAGCACATGTCGGAACGAATGACGCCTGCCGCTTGGGTTCTGAGGCCATCCTTGGTTCCTTCCGGCGGCTGGCTGATTTGGTGAAGACAACCAGCATCGCACGCGGAGTGCAAGCTGAGCTTAATATCTGCAGCATAGTGCCCAGAGTCGATCGCGGTCCTCTGGTTTGGAGCCGTGTGGAGGGTCTAAACCAGAGGCTCAGACGACTCTGCGACTATAATGGTTGCAAATTCATCGACCTCCGTTATTGGGTGGAGAACTGTAGGGCCCCCCTAGACAGGTCAGGCGTGCACTACACACCGGAAGCAGCTACTAGGGTAGCAGAGTACGTGTGGCGTGCACACGGGGGTTTTTTAGGTTAGAGGGACCCCCCCTTGGGCGAAACGATAAAATACCTGACGGCTTACCAGAGAGAACATTATCATCGTTGATAAGATCGTCCATCCTCAGAGACCAAAAACAGGAAAAGTTAACGTAATATTGGTAAACTGCAGGAGTATCCAGGGCAAGGTTCCTGAATTAGTATCTCTTATTGAAGGAAATAGTGCGCATATAGTATTAGGAACGGAAAGTTGGTTAAAACCGGAAGTGAACAGTAACGAAATCCTAGACACAGAATGGAATATATACCGCAAGGATAGGATAAACGCCAATGGTGGAGGAGTATTTATAGCAGTAAAGAATTCAATAATATCCAGTGAAGTTATTAGCGAATGCGAATGTGAAATAATCTGGGTTAAGTTAAGTATCAAAGGTGGGTCAGATATGATAGTCGGATGCTTCTATAGACCACCTGCATCAGCAACCGTAGTAGTTGAGCGCCTCAGAGAGAACCTGCAGAACGTCGTGAAGAAGTTTCGTGATCATACTATTGTAATAGGGGGAGACTTCAATCTACCAGGTATAGAATGGGATAGTCACACAATCAGAACTGGAGCCAGGGACAGAGACTCTGTGACATTATCCTGACTGCCTTGTCCGAGAATTACTTCGAGCAGATAGTTAGAGAACCAACTCGTGAAGCTAACGTTTTAGACCTCATAGCAACAAATAGACCGGAACTTTTCGACTCCGTGAATGTAGAAGAGGGTACAGTGATCATAAGTCAGTGGTTGCATCAATGACTACAAGTGTAATAAGAAATGCCAAGAAAGGAAGGAAAATATATTTGCTTAACAAGAGTGATAGGGCACAAATCGCAGAATATCTGAGTGACCACCATCAAACGTTCATTTCTGAGGAAGAGGATGTGAAACAAAAATGGAAAAAATTCAGAAACATCGTCCAGTACGCCTTAGATAAGTTCGTACCGACTAAGGTCCAAAGCGAGGGGAAAGATCCACCGTGGTATAACAATCATGTACGAAAAGTACTACGGAAACAAAGAAAGCTTCATCATAGGTTTAAGAGTAGTCGAATCATAGCTGATAAGGAAAAGCTGAACGAAGCGAAAAAGAGCGTAAAGAGAGCAATGAGAAAAGCATTCAACGAATTCGAACATAAAACATTGGCAAACAATCTAAACAAGAACCCTAAAAAGTTTTGGTCATATGTAAAATCGGTAAGCGGATCTAAATCCCCTATTCAGTCACTCGTTGACCACGATGGCACCGAAACAGAGGACGACCGAAGAAAGGCAGAAATACTGAATTCAGTGTTCCGAAACTGTTTCACTGCGGAAAATCGTAACACGGTCCCTGACTTCAGCCGTCGCACGGACGCCAAAATGGAAAATATTGAAATAAACGATATCGGAATTGAAAAACAACTGCTATCACTTAGTAGCGGAAAAGCATCCGGACCAGACGAGATACCCTTAAGATTCTACAGTGATTATGCTAAAGAACTTGCCCCCTTTCTATCAGCAATTTATCGTAGATCTCTGGAAGAACGTAAAGTACCTAGCGACTGGAAGAAAGCGTAGGTCGTTCCCATTTTCAAGAAGGGTCATAAATCAGATGCGAATAATTATAGGCCTATTTCGCTTACGTCAACCTGTTGTAGAATAATGGAACATGTTTTGTGTTCTCGTATTATGACGTTCTTAGATAATACAAATCTCCTTCATCATAACCAACATGGATTCCGCAAACAGAGATCATGTGAAACTCAGCTCGCCCTATTTGCCCAAGAAATTCACAGTGCCGTAGACACTGGCGAGCAGATTGATGCCGCATTCCTGGACTTCAGGAAGGCATTTGATACGGTTCCGCACTTACGTTTAGTGAAAAAAATACGAGCTTACGGAATATCGGACCAGGTTTGTGATTGGATTCAGGATTTCCTAGAAGAAAGAACACAACATGTCATTCTTAACGGTTCAAAATCTGCAGATGTAGAGGTAATTTCGGGAGTACCGCAAGGAAGCGTGATAGGACCTTTATTGTTTACAATATACATAAATGACTTAGTTGACAACATCGGTAGCTCCGTGAGGCTATTTGCAGATGACACGGTTGTCTACAAGAAAGTAGCAACATCAGAAGACTCGTACGTACTCCAGGAAGACCTGCAGAGGATTAATGAATGGTGCGACAGCAGGCAGCTTTCCCTAAACGTAGATAAATGTAATATAATGCGCATACATAGGGGCAGAAATCCATTCCAGTACGATTATGCCATAGGTGGTAAATCATTGGAAGCGGTAACGACCGTAAAATACTTAGGAGTTACTATCCGGAGCGATCTGAAGTGGAATTATCACATAAAACAAATAGTGGGAAAAGCAGGCGCCAGGTTGAGATTCATAGGAAGAATTCTAAGAAAATGTGACTCATCGACGAAAGAAGTAGCTTACAAAACGCTTGTTCGTCCGATTCTTGAGTATTGCTCATCAGTATGGGACCCTTACCAGGTTGGATTAATAGAAGAGATAGACATGATCCAGCGAAAAGCAGCGCGATTCGTCATGGGGACATTTAGTCAGCGCGAGAGCGTTACGGAGATGCTGAACAAGCTCCAGTGGCGGACACTTCAAGAAAGGCGTTACGCAATACGGAGAGGTTTATTATCGAAATTACGAGAGAGCACATTCCGGGAAGAGATGGGCAACATATTACTACCGCCCACATATATCTCGCGTAATGATCACAACGAAAAGATCCGAGAAATTAGAGCAAATACGGAGACTTACAAGCAGTCGTTCTTCCCACGCACAATTCGTGAATGGAACAGGGAAGGGGGGATCAGATAGTGGTACAATAAGTACCCTCCGCCACACACCGTAAGGTGGCTCGCGGAGTATAGATGTAGATGTAGATGTAGAAAAGGCACAATGCCGAGTTCTGTCCAGGAAGAGTAACTTCTCAAACAGTATGTGGTTTGAACTTTTCCTAAGAGTCCAGTAGTAGATTGCGATAAACCATTGCAGGTTTACTGTAGCCCTTGGACCTTCCCATTGACGACTAAATACACAAATTGCGTCGCGATTGAATACAAAAGCACCTTGCGGTCTCTTTTCCTGGGGAAGTAAGCTTCAAACTATGTTTGGTTGGAACCTTTCCAGGGAGTCCAGTAGTATATTCCGATACACCACTGCAGGTTACTGTAGCCCTTGGACCTTCACATTGAAGATGAAACCCAGAAATTGCGTCGGGATTGAAATCTAATTGCACAATGCCGACATCTGTCCAGGGGAGTAACGTTTGAAACAGTATATGCCTTGAACGTATCCTCGGAGTCGAGTATTGGAATCAGATGCACCACTGCAGGTTTACTATAAGCCGTGGAGCTTCACATTAACAATAAAACCCAAAAATGCATCAGGAATCAATACAAAAGACAGAATGGAGACTTCCATCCAGGGGGACAATTGCTTCAAACGGTCACTATTTTGAAAATTTCCTGGGATTCCAGTATTGAATTCCGATGCACCACTGCAGGTTTACTGTAACCTTTGAAATTTCACATTAACGATGAAACAAAAAAATGCATCAGGAATGAATCAAAAGGCACAATGCCGACTTCTGTTCAGGGGAGAAACGCTTCAAACAGTCTTCGTTTGGAACCTTTTCTGGGAGCCCAGTAGTAGGTACCGATGCGCCATTGCACTTTTACTGTAACACTTTTACCTTCACATTGACAATGAAACACAGAAATTGCATCGGAATTGAATACAAAAGGCACAATGGCGACATTTGTCCAGAGGGAGTAATTCTTCTTCAGTGTGTGATTGGAACCTTTCCAGGGAATCTAGTAGTACATTATGACGCAACACTGCAGTTTTACTGTAACCCTTACACCTTCATATTGACGATGAAACATGTAAATTGCATTGGGATTCAATACAAAAGGCGGAATTCCGATTCTGTCCAGGGGGAGTAACGCTTCAAACAGTCTTTGTTTTGACACTTTCTTGGGAGTCCAGGAGGAGATTCCGATACACCACTGCAGGTTTACTGTAACCGTTGGAGCTTCTTATTGACGATGAAACTCAGAATTTGCATTACGATTGATAACAAAATTCACAATGCCGACACCTGTGCAGGGGGAACCTCTTCAAACAATCTGTGTTTGGAATCTTTTCTGGGAGTCCAGCAGTAGATTACGATGCACCAATGCGGTTTAACTGTAACGCTATTACCTTCACATTGACGATGAAACACAGAAATTGCATCGGGATTGAATACAAAATGCACCATGCTGACATATGTCCAGGTGGAATAACGCTTCATACACTGCGTGGTTGGAACCTTTTCTGGGAGTCCAGTAGTAGATTCCGATTAACCATTGCAGGTTTACTGTAATCCTTCGTCCTTCACATTGACGATGAACACAGAAATTGTATCGGGATAGAATACAAAAGGCACAATCCTGTTATGTCCATGGGGGGTAATGCATCAAACAGTATGTGTTGGATACATCCCTCGGAGACCAGAATTACTTCCGATGCAACCCGGAAGGTTTACTGTAACCCTTGGATTTTTACATTGACGATGAACACAGAAAATTCAGCGGGATTGAATACAAAAGGCACAATGCCGACTTTTGTCCATGGGGAGTAACGTTTCATACAGTCTGTTCTTTGAACCTTCCCTGGGAGACCAGGAGTAGATTCCGATGCACCACTGCAGGTTTACTGTAACCCTTTTCAGCTTCACATTCACGATGTAACACCGAAGTTGTATAGGGATTGAACGAAAAGGCACTATGCCGACTTCTGTCCAGGGGGAGAAACCATTCAGTCTGCGTTTTGAACCATTCCTGGGAGACCAGTATAAGATTCCAATGCACCAAGGCAGGTTACTTTAAATCTAGGACTTTCACTTTGACGATGAAACGCAGAAACTTCATTGGGATTGAATACGAAAGACCCAATGTCGACTTCTGACAAGGGGGAGTAGCGCATCAAACTGTCTGTGGTTTGAACCTTTCTTGTGAGACCAGTATCAGATTCCGATGCAACAAGTAAGGTTTACTGTAACCCTTAGACCTCCACATTGACGATGAACACAGAAATTTCATCGGGATTTAATTCAAAAGGCACATGCCGAGTTCTGTCCAGGGGGAGTAACGCCTCAAACAGTCTGTGCTTGGAATCGTTCCTGGTAGTCCAGTATTAGATTCCGTTGCACCACGCCAGGTGAACTGTAGCCCTTGGACTTTCACATTGACGAAGGAACACAAATATGGCATCGGGATTGAAGACAAAAGACACAATGCCGACGTCAGTCCAGGGGAAGAATCGATTCAAACAGTCTGTGTTTTCAACCATTCCTGGGAGACCAGTATTAGATTCCTATGAACTACCGGGTGTTAACTGTAAACCTTGGAGCTACAGATTGTGATGAAACACAGAAAGAGCATCGGGACTGAATACAAAAGGCAAAATGTCGACTTTTGTGCAGGGGAGGAACTCTTCAAACAGTCTGTGTTGGAACCTTTCCAGGGAGTTCAATAGTATATTCCGATGCACCACTGCTGTTTTACTGTAACGCGTCCCTTCACATTGACGATGAAAAACAGAAATTGCATCGGGATTGAATACAAAAGGCACAATGCGGGCTTCTGTCCAGGAACCATTCGTGGTAGATCAGTATTAGACTCCGATGCTTACTGAATCTCTTGTACTTTCACATTGACGTTGAAATGAAGAAATTGCATTGGGACTGAATACAAAAGGCACAATGCCGAATTCTGTCCATGGGGAGTAACGATTCCAACAGTCTGTGCTTTGGACCTTTGCTGGGAGTCCAGGAGTAGATTCCGATGCACCACTGCATGTTTACTGCATTCCTTAGACCTTCACATTGATGATGAAAAACAGAAATTGCATCAGGATTAAATACAAAAGGCACAATGGCGACGTCTGCCCAGGGAGAGTAACGATTCATACAGTGTGTAGTCGGAAACTTTTCTGGGAGTCCAGTATTAGATTACGCTGAAACACTGTATGTGTACTGTAACCCTTGGACTTTCACATTGACGAAGGAACACAGATATGGCATCGGGATTGAACACAAAAGACACAATGCCGACGTCAGTCCAGGGGAAGAATCGATTCAAACAGTCTGTGTTTTCAACCATTCCTGGGAGACCAGTATTAGATTCCTATGAACTACTGGGTGTTAACTGTAAACCTTGGAGCTACAGATTGTGACGAAACACAGAAAGAGCATCGGGATTGTATACAAAAGGCAAAATGTCGACTTTTGTGCAGGGGAGGAACTCTTCAAACAGTCTGTGTTGGAACCTTTCCAGGGAGTCCAGGAGTACATTCCGATGCACCACTGCTGTTTTACTGTAACGCGTTTCCCTTCACATTGACGATGAAAATCAGAAATTGCATCGGGATTGAATACAAAAGGCTCAATGGCGACATTTGTCCAGGGGGAGGAACACTTCATACAGTCTGTGGTTGGAACCTTTTCTTGTAGTCCAGTAGTAGATTCCGATTAAGCACTGCAGGTTTGCTGTAACACTTGGACCTTCACATCAATGATGAAACACAGAATTTGCATCGGGATTAAACACAAAAGGCACAATGCCGGCTTCTGTCCAGGGAGAGTAACTCCTAATACAGTCTGTGCTTTGAACCATTCGTGGGACACCAGTATTAGATTCCCATCCACTACGGCAAGTTTACTGTAACCCTTGGAGCTTCGCATTGACGATGAAACACAGAAATTGCATCGGGATTGAATACAAAAGGCACAATGCCGACTTAAGACCAGTGGGAGTAACGTTTCAAACAGTCTGTGTTTGGAACTTTTCCTGGGAGACCAGTATTTGCTTCCTATCAACAATCGCCGGTTTACCGTAAACCTTGGACGTTCGTATTGACGATGAAACACAGAAATTGCGGCGGGATTGAATGCGAAAGGCAGAATCTCGACTTCTGTTCTGGGGGAGTAACCACTCAAACAGTGTGTGCTTTAAATATTTCTTGGGAGACCATTATTAGATTCCGATTCACCACGGAAGTTTTAATGTAACCCTTCCACCTTCACATTGGCGATGGAACACAGAAATTGCATCCAGAATTGAATACAAAAGTCACAATTGGGAATTCTGTGCAGGGGAGTAACGCGTCAGACATTCTGTGCTGGAACTTTTCCTTGCAGACCAGTATTACAATCCTATGCACCACCGCTGGTTTAAGCTACCACTTCGACCTTCACACTGACGATGAAACACAGAAATTTAATCCGAATTGAATACGAAAAGCACAATGCCGACAACTGTCCAGGGGGAGTAACCTTCAAACAGTCTGTGCTTGGAACCTTTGCTGGGAGACCAATATTAGATTCCGATGCACCACGCCAGGTTTCCTGTAACCCTACAACTTTCACATTGACGATGAAACACAGATATTGCAACGGGATTCAGTACAACAGGCACAATGCCGACTTCTGTCCAGGGGAGTAACGCTTCAAACAATCTGAGCTTGGAAACGTTCCTGGGAGTCCAGTTGAATAATCCGATCCACCACTGCTAGTTTACTGTATCCCTTGGACCTTCACATTAACGATAAAACACAGAAATTCCACCGGGGATTGAATGCCAAAGGCCAATGCCGACTTCTGTCCAGGGGAGTAAAGTTTCATACAGTCTGTGCTTTGAACCTTTCCTGGGATCCAGTATTCGTTACTGATGCACCACGGCAGGTTTATTGCAAACCTAGGATTTTCACATTGAGGATGAAACACAGATATTGCTTCGGGATTGGCTTAAAATGACATAATGCCGTCTCAAGTTCATTAGGAGTAACGCTTCAATCAGTCTGTGTATTAGACTTTTCCTGGAAGACCAGTATTAGATTCCAACGCACAACCGCAGGTTTAGCGTAACCGTTGGGCCTACGCATTCACTGTGAAACACAGAAATTGAGGCGGGATTGAATAAGAAAGGCAGAATGTCGACTTCTGTCCTGGGGGAGTAACGCTTCAAACAGTGTGTGCTTTAAACATTTATTGGGAGGCCATTATTAGATTCCGATGCACCACGGAAGGTTTAATGTAGCCCTTCCACCTTCACGTTGACTATGAAACACAGAAATTGCATTGGAATTGAATACAAGAAGCACAATGCCGACTTCTGTCCAGGGGGAGAAATGCCTGAAATAGTCTGTGCTTGGAACCTTTCCTCGGAGTCCCGTAGTAGATAACACTGCACTACTGCCAGTTTACAGTAACAATTTAACCATAATATTGGCGATGAAGCACAAAAATGGCATCCAGGCTGAATACAAAAGGCACAATGCCTACTTCTGTCCAGGCTGAGTAACGCTTCAAATTGTCTGTTTTGAACATTTCCTGGGAGTCCAGTAGCACATTCCTATGATCCACTGCAGGTTTACTCTAACCATTGGATCTTCACATTGATGATGGAACACAGAAATTGCATCGAGATTGAACACAAAAGTCTCAATTTTGACTACTGTCCAGGGGAGTAACGCTTCAAACATACTGTATTGGAACCTTTCCTTGGAGACCAGTATTAGATTCCTATGCAGCACCGTAAGGTTTTCTGTAACCCTTGAACCTTCGCATTGACGATGAAACACAGAAATTGGGTCGGGATTGAATACTAAAGGAACAACATCGTCTTCTGACCAGGGGGAGTAACGCTTCAAACAGTCTGTGTTTGAACTTTTCCTGGGAGACCAGTATTAGATTCCTATGCACCACCAAGCGTTTAATGTACCCCTTCGACCTTCACATTGACGATGAAACACAGAAATTGCATCGGGATTGAATACAAAAGGCACAATGCCGACTTCTGTCCAGGGGAGTAACGCATCAAACAGTCTGTGCATGGAACCGTTCCTGGGAGTCCAATATTAGATTCTGATGCACCACAGCAAGTTTATTGTAACCCTAGGACTTACACAATGACGATGAAACACAGAAGTTGCGGCGGGATTGAATACGAAAGGCAGAATGTCGACTTCTGTCCTGGGGGAGTAACGCTTCAAACAGTGTGTGCTTTAAACATTTCTTTGGAGGCCATTATTAGATTTCGATGCACCATGGACGGTTTAATGTAACCCTTCGACCTTCACATTGACGATAAAATACAGAAATTGCATCGGGATTGAACGCAAAAGGTCAATGCCGACTTCTGTCCGGTGGAGTAACGTTTCATACAGTCTGTGCTTTGAACCTTTCGTGGAAGTCCAGTAGTAGATTCTGATGCACCACTGCAGGTCTACTGTAGCCTTTGGAGCTTCACATTGACGATGAAACACAGAAATTGCAACGGGATTTAATGCAAAAGGCACAATGCTGACTTCTATCCAGTGGAGTAAAGCTTCAAACAGTGTGGGTTGGAACCTTTCCTGGTAGTCCAGTTGAATAATCCGATGCACCACTGCAGGTTTACTGTCACCCTTGGACTTTCACATTGACGATGAATCACAGAAATTTCATTGGGATTGAATACAAAAGGCACAATGCCGACTTCTGTCCAGGGGAGTAACGCTTCAAACAGTCTGTGCTTGGAACCGTTCCTGGGAGTCCAGTATTGGATTCTGATGCACCACGGTAGGTTTATTGTTACCCTAGGACTTTCACATTGACGATGAATCACAGAAATTTCATTGGGATTGAATACAAAAGGCACAATGCCGACTTAAGTCCAGTGGAAGTAACGCTTCAAACAGTCTGTGTTTTGAACTTTTCCTGGGAGACCAGTATTAGATTCCTATGCACAACCGCAGGTTTACCGTAACTGTTGGGCCTTCGCATTGACGATGAAACACAGAAATTGCGGCGGGATTGAACACGTAAGGCAGAATCTACATCTACATCTACATGATTACTCTGCAATTCACATTTAAGTGCTTGGCAGAGGGTTCATCGAACCACAATCATACTATCTCTCTACCAATCCGCTCCCGAACAGCATGCGGGAAAAACGAACACCTAAACCTTTCTGTTCGAGCTCTGATTTCTGTTGTTTTATTTTGATGATCATTCCTACCTATGTAGCTTGGGCTCAAAAAAATATTTTCGCTTTCGGAATAGAATGTTGGTAACTGAAATTTCGTAAATAGATCTCGCCGCGACGATAGACCTCTTTGCTTTAATGATATCCATCCCAACTCGCGTATCATATCTGCCACAGTCTGTCCCCTATTACGCGATGATACAAAACGAGCTGCCCTTTTTAGCACCCTTACGCTGTCCTCCGTCAATCCCACCTGGTAAGGATCCCACACCGCGCAGCGATATTCTAACAGAAGACGAACGAGTGTAGTGTAAGCTGTCTCTTTAGTGGACTTATTGCATCTTCTAAGTGTCCTGCCAATGAAACGCAACCTTTGGCTCACCTTCCCCACAATATTATCTATGTGGTCTTTCCAACTGTAGTTGTCCGTAATTTTAACACCCAGGTACTTAGTTGAATTGACAGTCTTGAGAATTGTACTATTTATCGAGTAATCGAATTCCAACGGATTTCTTTTGGAACATTTGGATCACCTCACACTTTTCGTTATTTAGCGTCAACTGCCATGTGCCACACCATACAGCAATCTTTTCTAAATCGCTTTGCAACTGATACTGGTTTTCGGATGACCTTACTAGACGGTAAATTACAGCATCATCTGCGAACAACCTAAGAGAACTGCTCAGATTGTCACCCAGGTCATTTACATATACCAGGAACAGCAGAAGTCCCAGGACGCTACCCTGGGGAACACCTGATATCACTTCAGTTTTACTCGATGATTTGCATTCTATTACTACGAACTGCGACCTTCCTGACAGGAAATCACGAATCCAGTCGCACAACTGAGACGATACCCCACAGGCCCACATCTTGATTAGAGGTCGCTTGTGAGGAACGGTGTGAAAAGCTTTCCGGAAATCTAGAACTACGGAATCAACTTGAGATTCCCTGTCGATAGCGGCCATTACCTCGTGCGAATGAAGAGCTAGCTAGCTGCGTTGCACAAGAACGATGTTTTATGAAACCATGCTGATTACGTATCAATAGATCGTTCCCTTCGAGGTGATTCATAATGTTTGAATACAGTATATGCTCCAAAACCCTACTGCAAACCGACGTCAATGATATAGGTCGATCGATTACTCCTACTACCCTTCTTAAACACTGGTGTGACCTGCGCAATTTTCCAATCTGTAGGTACAGATCTATCGGTGAGCGAGCGGTTGTATATGATTGCTAAGTAGGGAGCTATTGTATCAGCGTAATCTGAAAGGAACCTAATCGGTATACAATCTGGACCTGAAGACTTGCCCGTACCAAGCGATTTGAGTTGCTTCGCAACCCCTAAGGTATCTACGTCTAAGAAACTCATCCTAGTAGCTGTTCGTGTTTCAAATTCTGGAATATTCCATTCGTCTTCCCTGGTGAAGGAATTTCGGAAAACTGCGTTCAATAACTCCGCTTTAGCGGCACAGTCGTCGGTAACAGTACCATCGGCACTGCGCAGCGAAGGTATTGACTGCGTCTTGCCGCTTGTGTACTTTACATACGACCAGAATTTCTTCGGATTTTCTACCAAATATAGAGACAATGTTTTGTTGTGGAACCTATTAAAGGAATCTCGCATTGAAGTCCGTGCCAAATTTCGCGCGTCTGTAAATTTTAGCCAATCTTCGGGATTTCACGTTCTTCTTAACTTCGCATGCTTTTTCCGTTGCCTGTGCAACAGCGTTCGGACCTGTTTTGTGTACCATGGGGGAGCAGTTCGATCTCTTACTGATTTATGAGGTATGAATCTCTCAATTGCTGTTGCTACTATATATTTGAATTTGAGCCACATATCGTCTACATTTGCATAGTCAGTTCTGAAGGAATGGAGATTGTCTCTTAGGAAGGCTTCTAGTGACACTTTACCCGCTATTTTAAATAAAATTATTTTGCGTTTGTTTCTGGCGGATTTGGAAGAAACGGTATTGAGCCTAGCTACAACGACCTTGTGATCACTAATCCCTGTATCAGTCATGATGCTCTCTATTAGCTCTGGATTGTTTGTGGCTAAGAGGTCAAGTGTGTTTCCGCAACCATTTACAATTCGCGTGGGTTCGTGGACTAACTGCTCGAAATAATTTTCGGAGAAAGCATTTAGGACAATCTCAGAAGATGTTTTCTGCCTACCACCGGTTTTGAACAAGTATTTTTGCCAACACATCGAGGGAAGGTTGAAGTCCCCACCAACTATAACCGTATGAGTGGGGTATTTATTTGTTACGAGACTCAAATTTTTTCTGAACTGTTCAGCAACTATATCATCGGAGTCTGGGGGTCGGTAGAAGGAGCCAATTATTAACTTAGTTCGGCTGTTAATTATAACCTCCACCCATACCGATTCGCACAGAGTATCTACTTCGACTTCACTACAAGATAAGCCACTACTGACAGACACAAACACTCGACCACCAATTCTGCCTGATCTATACTTCCTGAACACCGCCTGAGACTTCGCAAAAATTTCTGCAGAACTTATTTCAGGCTTTAGCCAGCTTTCTGTACATATACCGATTTCTGCTTCTGTGCTTTCTATTAGCGCTTGTAGCTCAGGGACTTTCCCAGCACAGCTACAACAATTTACAACTACAATTCCGACTGTTCCTTGATCCAAGAACGTCCTGTATTTGCCATGCACCCTTTGAGATTGCAGCCCACTCCGTATTTTCCCGAGGCCTTCTAACCTAAAAAACCGCCCAGTCCACGCCACACAGCCTCCGCTAACCGTGTAGCTGCCAGTTGAGTGTAGTGAACTCCTGACCTATTCAGCGGAACCCGAAACCCCACCACCCTATGGCGCAAGTCAAGGAATCAGCAGCCAACACGGTCGCAAAACCGTCTTATCCTCTGATTCAGACCCTCCACCCGGCTCTGCACCAAAGGTCTGCAGTCGGTTCTGTCAACGATGCTGCAGATGGTGAGCTCCGCCTTCATCTCGTAAGCAAGACCGGCAGCCTTCACCAAATCAGATAGCCACTGGAATCCAGAGAGAATTAACTCAGATCCAAAGAGACACACGTCATGAGTGCCGACATGTGAAAACACCGGCAGCTGGCTGCACCGTGTGCTCTTCATGGCATCCGGAAGGACCCTTTCCACATCTGGAATGACCCCACCCGGAATGCACACGGAGTGCGCACTGGATTTCTTCCCCTCCTTAGCCGCCATATCCCTAAGGTGCCCCATTACGCGCCTAACATTGCAGCTCCCAACTACCAATAAGCCCACCCTCAGCGATTGCCCGGATCTTGAAGGCTGAGAATCATCCTCTGAAACAGGGCAGGCAGCTGCATCGGGCTCAGTGAGAGACAGCACCTGTCGACTTCTGTCTTGGGGGAGTAACGCTTCAAACAGTGTGTGCTTTAAACATTTCTTTGGAGGCCATTATTAGATTCCGATGCACCACGCAAGGTTTAATGTAACCCTTCGACCTTCACATTGACGATGAAACACAGAAATTTCATCGGGATTGATTAGAAAAGGCACTATGCCGACTTCTGCCCAGGGGAGCAACGCACAGTCTGTGCTTGGAACCTTTTCTGGGAGTCCTGTTGTGTATTCCGATGCTCCACTACAAATTTACTGTAACCCTTGGACCTTCACATTGAAGATGAAACGCAGAAATTGTATTGGGTTTGAATACAAGAGGCACAATGCCGACTTCTGTCCAGGGTACTAACGTTTCATACAGTCTGTGATTTGAACCATTCCTGGGAGTCCAGTAGTAGATCAGATGCACCACTGCAGGTCTAGTGTAACCTTTGGAGCTTCAAATTGACGATGAGACACAGAAATTGCATCGGGATTGAATGAAAAAGAAGCAGTGACGAATTCTGTCTAGGGGGGTTACGCTTCAAACAGTCTGTGTTGGAACCTTCCGTTGGAGACCAGTATTAGATTCCTATGCACCACCTCTGGTTTAATGTACCCCTTCGACCTTCACATTGACCATGAAACAGAGATGTTGCATCGGGATTGGATACAAAAGGTACAATGCCGTCTTAAGTCCAGTGGAAGTAACGCTTCAAACAATCTGCGTTTTGAACTTTTCCTGGGAGACCAGTATTAGATTCCTATGCACAACCGCAGGTTTACCGTAACCGTTGAACTTTCGCATTGACGATGAAACACAGAAATTGCATTGGGATTGAATACAAGAGGCACAATGCCGACTTCTGTCCAGGGGGAGAAACACCTCAAATTTTCCTTGCTTGGAACCTTTCCTGGGAGTCCAGTAGTAGATTCAACTGCACCACTGCAGGTTTACTGTAACCATTTAACCTTCACATTGACGATGAAGCACAGAAATTGCATCTGGATTGAATGCAAAAGTCACAATGCCTACTTCTGTCCAGGGAGAGTAACGCTTCAAATTGTCTGTTTTGAACATTTCCTGGGAGTCCAGTAGCAGATTCAGATACTCCACTTCAGGTTTACTGCAACCTTTGGATCTTCATATTGACGATGCAACACAGAAATTGCATCGGGAATTGAATACAAAAGGCACAATGCCGACTTCTGTCCAGAGGGAGAATCGCTTCAAAAAGGCTGTGCTTTGAACCTTTCCTGGGAGACCAGTAGTAGATTGCGACGTACCATTGCAGGTTTACTGTAACTCTTGGACCTTCACATTGACGATGAAGCAGAGAAATTGCATTGGGATTGAATACAAAAGGCAGAATGCTGACTTATGTCCAGGGGGAGAAACTCCTGAAATAGTCTGTGCTTGGTGCTTTATCTGGGAGTGCAGTAGCAGATTCCACAGGGCCACTGAAGGTTTACTGTAACAATTTTACCTTCAGATTGGCGATGAAGCACAGAAATTGAATCCGGATTGAATACAAAAGGCACAATGCCGACTTCTGTCGAGGGAGGGTAACGCTTCAAATTGTCTGTGGTTTGAACATTACCTGGGAGTCCAGTAGTAGATTCCGATGCTCCTGCAGGTTTACAGCAAACCTTGGATCTTCACATTGACGATGAAACACAGAAATTGCATCGGGAATTGCCGATTTCTGTCCAGGGGAGTTACGCTTCAATATATATTTCAATATATATTTCACAATATATACAAATGACGTAGTAGAAATTTTCGAAAGATCATGAGGGTTCTTGTGAGTGATGCCGTTGCATACAGAGTAGTCGCAACGGTAGGAAGTTATAGCGATTTGCAAGAAGGTCTCCAGAAAACTGCAGGGACTAGCAATTGACCATCAACGTACACAAATGTGAACAGACAGACGGGAATACCCACTATTGGATGATTACATGTCTGCCAGATAATAATTCGAAAGAGTTACTTCCATAAAATAGCTATTTGTATAGGCATGGAGTGACTTTAAGCGCAACGGCCACATAAAATTAATCGTAGGTAAGGTATTTTTCAAACTGATATTCGTTGGATGAATCTCCAGGGAATGTAATCTATCAATTAAGAAAGTATTTTACCAAACACTCATTCGACCAGTGCTTGAATATGCTCGTCGGTTTGGCATCTGTACCAAATAGGATTGACAGATGAAATATAGAAGATCCAAAGGAGATCAGCAGATTACGTTAAACGTTAATTTAATGAGTGATAATGTGTCACAGAGTTGCTCACTCAACTCCAGTTCTGTACCACACTAAGGTGTACTGCTAAATTACAGGAGCGTATGTCCCCAAAATCCTCATCCAATTTATTGTTTACTCCTATGTATATCTCGCAAACAGATCATGACGGTAAAATTTGAGACATTAGAGCCCACACGGAGGCTTGCCAGCAATCATTCTTCCCACAATCCACACACGACTGCAACCGGAAATGAAGGAACCGATAGTGGTGCAAAAAGTAACCTCCGCCTCACACTGTAAGGTGGTTTGTGGCTTATAGATGTAAATATAGTTTTACACTTATCCTCTAACCATATAGACTGACATATCGATCTCAAAAAGATGTACTCATGGCTGGGAATATTATTGATAAAATAAATTTCCCCTCTGTTCTTTAGCATTGTTTGTAGACTCGATATCTGAATTCTATAGCGAATATTTGTCACTGGCTTTTCAAGGCTACAGCAAAACTCACACTGTTCATATGAAAATACCTCTGTCCTGGAAACGTCTAAGGTCATCTCCTTCTGTGTTAAACCACTGAGCAAAAGTGAAACTGGTTACTGGATCCATATGCCCCTAAAGGCTTACTACGCAGATCACATGCTACTGGCAGGCTCTACACCTTTATTCATAACAACTTACAGCCAGAATATTCTCCAATCCATAGTGCTTAATTCGCAAGGTCTATTTCTGGTTCCACAACCACCTCATACCACATCAAGACTTTTATCTTTCTGCATACCACACTACTGCAAGTACATAAGTTCTTTCGAACACCACAACCTTCCATCCTAATCCATAATCAGTTCCATTATTTTAGGATAAACACATTCAGTTACTCAAATGATGATCTAAACATTCCAAATTTTTATCTAAGAATAGTCAGACAATTATTCTTCAACTTCCAGCACTCTACTATGGTTAAATGTTAGCATTTAGGAAACTCACCTTCAAAATTTTCATCCTTTATTCTACTCCTGATCACTTTCTATTTCTTCCAGTGGCCCCTCTTTGTGTAACTACCACGCACCTATTAATTCTATCCAGGATTCTCTTTTATTCGATGAATTATTGCAAGATTCTCTTCTTATGTTGTTTACCTAAAGTTCTATTAATGTCACTCTGTGTTGGTATCCATGGTTCTCCACTTCTTCCAATGAACTTATTCCACCATCACTTCTCTTTAACAACATGATGCCCCTGGGACAAATAAGAGGATCTTGATCCACTACAAGATAAATCTAACTGTCCACACTCCCTACCTTGCATCATGTATGCCCAATGTCTTTCACCTTCTATTTCGAACTTTTTCTTCCTCATCCTTTATCTACACTTATTGTATACTTGCATGTAGTGAATCTTAGTTGACACCTTTATTCCATATTTCTCTTGATTGTACTTATTGCATTTTCCAAAAAGTCCTTAACATTCTTCAATACTTTATTTCATCAGCAATTTGTTTATCTACCTTACTAATCTTCAGCTCTTCATTAATATTTCCTCCACTCAAAATTGATCTTATAACCAATCTCATCCATTTGCAAAACCTTTCATCGCTATCACTACCAAAGTGGAAAAAATGGTTTAGTTCGCTCTTCATTCAATTTCTTATTTTGTCTAACCACTCGAAATTCTTCTCACAACTAGTAGTACTGCTTTCTGTAATTCTGTATGAATATTCTTATTATTAGTATTCTTATTACACATTCTGTCTCCACTACCTTCTGCTGAAGCCCCAAAGCATCTTCTAATTGAATTTGGTTCATTAATATATGTTGTACCCTTCTCAAAGGAATTCCTTGTTTGAAAGATATATTACTTTACCTCATTCCCTAAAATAACTGCTCATGAATTTTTTACAAATTTGCCTTTACAACAGCTCAAAGCATAAAATTTTTTCTTGCAATTTAATTCTGATCTATTCTATCTACAAAAAATTGTCTTCCTTATTTTTCTTATATCTCTTAACACTGCTGCCTATCTTTCTCTAATGAATATTCACTATTTCTTTAAGTTCTTCTACTAACTGTTCCTGACCTTCAGTCACCTTATCAAACATGATCTTCAGATCTTTAATTTTTCCAAAAACAAAAATTTACTCCTTTTTGTTAGACATAACGTTTCCCTCTTATCTCAGATACCTCCATCCACAACTATCATCATGTGTCAGGCCAGTGAAAAAGCACATGCAAGAAGAAAAAGAAGAAACACACTACAGTAGTAGTAATACATCCTTCCCTCAGCTACAACCACAAAAATCTAAAAATCTATGACAAACAAATAATAGTAAAGGATTCCTCTCAGGAAATATAATATCATCCTGATAGTGGGAAGGCTACTGTTATGCTTGGTTGACTTGTCACCTTGTTGATTCATGCAGGCTGCTGGCAACGATGTATTTATCATCTCCCACTTGTGATCAGGTTGTGTTCACCTCACAGCTTTCTCCTTCCTGTACACACCCCTCAATATATACAGACTAGAAACTGTGCACTTAATATATTTTCCAGAGAGCGAAACAGGGTCGCCAGTTTTGGAATGCTCTTCTATTTTGCCTGTGCATTTACTGTTATGTGTTATAGAGGTCAGTTACAAACTTCTCATTTGCCATATGGTCTACTGGAGTTCTTGACTCATTGATCCCCAATCATTTTATTTTAATATAAAGTTTAATTTTTGAGACCACTTGGTAGTTTTGATAGTCTGGTTGTGAGCATTATGTCATTTAAATTTCAACTGATGTAATGTTTCCCTGCTTAAGTAATCTGTGGTGCTTTTTAATTCAAAACAGTTATGTCTGTAATAACATGAATTCTCCCAGATTTTCTTTTATGATGAAATTCCTTCACATTTACCTCTCAACAGTATCTATCAAGAATTCTTCTTGATAATTTATCAGTTTATTTATATGCAACATCTTGACAGGTTTGATTACTGCCCATTCCTTTGTTACATACAAACAGATGGAAAACAAAGACAAATCCTCCTCAATGGTCATGTGCCCACTCTGTTCTGTCAATTCTGATTTTACCAATATCTTCAGTTTTTGTTTATTTTATTTATTTTTATTTATTTATTTATTGATTTATTTAACCTGGCAAGATTAGGGCCATCAGGCCCTCTCTTACATCTAACCAGGCATTCTACTTATTTTACATTCATATGTTTTAGTAGGCATGTTAAACTACATCTAGTACAAAAAGTGAAATAAACAATTTGAAAGGTACACCTGGAAAAATACATACATATAGAGTTTATAATCTTAGATCACAAGTACTGTTATAATTAGACATTATTGAACAGACAGATTTGAGATAAGAGTGCTGGCAGCAGGGAGTATGAGGGAGACTCATGGTGAAGGGAGGAGAAGAATAGAGAGACATGTTGAAACATAATTAAGGAAATATAAAGGAAAAGAATATTGCGTGGCTAATAGAGATAGATGAAGAGGAAGGCATCTCAGGAGCAACATAGGAGACGCTAGCTTTGCTATTTGACAGATGAGGGGATTGTCCTTGTACATTAATTTTGTGGAGAACTTTATGAGGATGATAGTAGGAAATGCTTCAACTTCTTCTTAAAAGCAGCAGGAGATTGAATTTTGCGCAAGGTAAGGGGCAGTTTGTTCCAGAGGCGGACAGCGGCAACTGAGAAGGAGTTTGCAAAAGTTTTCGTTTTGTGAGTGGGCACAGTTAGGATACCAAATAAGAGTGACCTCGTGTTTCGATTGTGATGACATGACAGGTTTTTAATCTCTGAAGCAAGGTACTGGGGTGTTTGCGCCTCGAGGAGACATAGAGTGTGGTAGTCGCGCAATTTGTCCGGCCGCAGCCACCCTAGCTGGGAGTATGAAGCACTAACATGATCGTATCGGCGAATGTTGCAGGTGTAACGCACACAGGCATTCATGGTTAGCTCTAGCCGTCTTTTGTTTTCACTGCTCATGCCTTGTTGAATCACATCACAATAGTGGAGGTTCGGTAGAACGAGTGCTTGCACGAGCTGGCGTTTCAAGTCCTGTGGAAATATGTTCCGAAACTTTTTGAGAGCATAGAGGCAAGCAGACGTCTTTCGGCACACTGCGACTGTATTCTCCGCCCAGTTGAGATGCTCATCCAAAGTTACACCCAAGTTCTTCACTGTTTTCTGATATGGTATTGGAGTACCGTCGAGCAGAATAGGAGGTAGCCGTTCGCGGAAATCTGAACTTATTAATTTGTGATGGGCTATTAAGATTACTTGCGTCTTTTTTGCATTTAGTTTAAGCCCCAGGTTTTTCGCCCATGTCACTACTGAAGACAGATCATCGTTCATCTGAGCGATTGCAGTGTTTACATCTTCCGGTCTGACGCTTAGGTAGAGCTGGAGGTCGTCGGCATAGAAATGATATTTACAGGAGGACAGAACCGATGAAATATCGTTGACATATAAAGAAAACAAAAGTGGTCCTAAGACTGATCCTTGTGGCACTCCCGAGGAAACATGTTTCCAGGAAGATTTTTCATTTACGCAGACAACACATTGCTGTCTGTCTTTTAAGTAGCTTTCAAACCATCTCATTGCACTTTCAGAGAAATTAAGCTGTTGCATTTTTCTGAGCATTATGTCAAAGTTAACAGTGTCAAAAGCTTTGCTGAAGTCCAGTAGCGTCAATATTGTTGCCTTTCGATTGTCGATGGCATATTTCAGGTCATCAGTTACTTTAATTAGAGCAGTGTTTGTGCTGTGATGTTTACGGAAACCAGATTGAAATTTGTCATATAGGCTGAATTCATGCAAGTGTTCAGTGATTTGGTCATGAACAATATATTCAAGTGCTTTGGAAACAGCAGGCAGTATGCTAATTGGTCGGTAATCACTAGGCAGTTGCGGGTTTTCGATCTTAGGGATGGGTCGAATTAGGCTTCTTTTCCATGCAGTGGGATATATTCCGTTCACGAGGGAAAAATTAAATATGTCAGTTAAGACAGGCACTAAGATATCGGCAACATTCTTAATCATGGTTATACCGATACTGTCGTTGCCTATTGCATCAGAAGAGATTCTCATTATTGCTTTTCTTGCCGTATTTGTTGTTACATGTTTTAGATGGAAGGTATCGTTGTTAGTTATCCTGTTTAGGGATTCTTGTGGACGGTAATTATCAGCTGTGCTGGTATTCAGAGGTGCAGAGAAGAATTCATTTAATTCGTTAGCTGACACATGAAAAGTGGTTTCCGATTTTGCCTTTCCGACCCCCAAGCTACGGAGATTCTTCCATAGAGTCGTGGGCGTCAGATCGCTGCATACAAGGGAGCGAGCGTGCCTGATTTTAGCATTGCGAATGCATTGTTTCACTCTGTTCCGTAGCTTTCTATATTCTTCGAAACGCTCGGGTTTCGGATCTGCCTTGAAACGCCTGTGGGCAGCATCCCTATTAGTCATCATTTGACGTAATTCAGCTGTCAGCCATAGAGCAGGAGATTTTCTTACACGGATTGTGCGCACAGGTGCATGTTTGTCATAGAGGGCAGTGAGTTTATCACCAAGTTCATTAATTTTGCCGTCGATTGTGGGTTTTCTGGTTATTTGATGCCATGAGATTTCTGAGCAATCGGCTGTTAGAGCGTCAAGGTCAATACGTTTCATGTTCCTACAAGTTATGTAGCGCGATTTGATCCTTGGGGGCTGCACAGAGTAGGCCAGGAATATTACATCATGTGCTGAGAGGCCAGGGGCCGATGTTTGACCAACATCTCTTACTTTGTCAGTCTGTTTCGTTGCGATTACGTCTATAAGAGTATCACTGTGCGCCGTATGGTGTGTAGGTTGTAATGGAAGAATGTTCATGCTATTGCAACTAAACAGTCTTCTTAGGTTTATTGCGGAGGGAGTGTCTCTTAGCAGGTCTATGTTCAAGTCACCCATTACGATGACATGTTCGTATTGACACTGAAGTGAATGTAATTCCGACTGGAAGGAACTCATTGAGCTTATTTTTGGCGGCTTGTACACGACGCCAGTCAAGAATTTCCGACTTTGTATATTTATTTCAATGAACATGAATTCAGCCTCTTTTTCTTCAGCAGGATTTGACGTACATAAGACTTTCGCTTTGAGATCTGTTCGTATATACGCGCCGACGCCGCCACCTCGCTTTTTTTTATCTGTCTGCCCTAAGAAATGTGTACCCTGGGAGATGAATAGATGCAGAGGATATGTGTGGTTTCAACCACGTTTCGGATAAGAGGATTACGTGGTAGTTTAGTTGGTTGAAGAGGAGGCTAAGTTCTTCGTAATGTGCAGGTAAAGACTGGATGTTGCAGTGAGCTGCTAAAAGCTCTGACGCGTTCCGCTGAGCAGCCTGAAGTAGGGTGGCAGACTGGTTTGTCCCTTTGTTAGGCACTACCTGCCGCGAGGGGCACTGGCCGCTGCTTCCGCCAAGTGACATAACACAGGGGTGTCCGAGATTTTGCGCGCCCTGTGTGTGACACCGCGAGTGCCGAAAGAAAGGCGACTGCTAGAGATTTCCTGAGGTTGCGGGAGTATAGAAAATGGATTAGTGGTATTCGGTGCAAGGAGAATATGACCAAAACAGTGACGGCTGTGTGTCACTGTGTATCCTCTGTCGTACGAGGAGAAATGTAATTAGCGTATTTGAAACAGCTTAGGGTGGAAATAAGGGAAAAGGGAGTGATTTAAGAGGCCGATGCTGCCAGCAGAGAGAAGTAAGCTTAATAATTAATAGATTATCGTAGGAAGCTAGAATTAAATTGAAATTTACTAAAGTGATGCTGGTAGTGATTATCGTAGGAAGCTACAATTAGATTGAAATTTGCTAAAGTGATACTGATAGTGATTTTTGTTATGAACAATTTAAACCGAAGAGATGGGTGATTAATGAACTAAAGGAGAGACTAATAATTGCAATAGAACTAATTCAGAACGGAAGAGAATAAACTGAGAAAATGAAAAAAGTATTAGCAGTAACTAAAATTAAGTAATGGTTAGAGCTACAGACACAAAAAAATAGTGAAAAGTTAATACAGTTACAAAGACAATTAGTTGAAGGTACAAATATGGGTATAATTAAAAAATTAATAAAATTACAAGACTATATCTGAGTATAGGGCTGTTACAATTTGCAAATGGTGTTAAGTTTGCACTTTTGGCTCGAGTAGCTTCACTTAATACTATTCAGTTCTGTCATGTTTGTGACTGTCTTCTTTCCAGCTGCCGTCTTAATGATTACTCTGCCATCCTGAGTCCACACATTCTGAAGACCGAAATGGGATATGGCACTGTTTAAAAGCTTTAGCCGTTCGTGTGTCAGATCTTCCCTTATTGTAAGCCCTGTCCTTGCTAACTTCTTCTTCTGGGTAAAGATCTCTGCCCTTTTACGGTACGAGATAAATTTAATTATTATTGGACGTGGTTTGGTGGCACCTGGTAGTTTTCGTCCCACCCGATGGCTCCTGTCAATGTCTGCCTTGGTCACTTCTACGCCTAATTTTTCACGCGCAACCTGTATAAGCAGGTTGTCCGTGTCTTCTTCTTTATTTTCTACTACTCCAAACAGTCGTAGACTATTTCGCCTTTGGTACTGTTCTAGTTCGTCAGTTGCGGCAGATAGTTTCACTTCCAACTCTCGTGCCTTTTTCTCGTATTCAGACACAGACTTTTTTAGTGCTGTAATTTCGGCAGTATTGGCCTCAACAGTTTCACGCATTTTGGCCAATACTGCTGCCGTTACAGTGTCTGATATAGTGCCTGCTATCAGATCGAGATTGTTTTTATCGCGAAGCGCAGCGTTTACCTCAGAGCGGACCAGCTCCGCTATGCTGGGAGCCGCGGCCGCACCTTCCGCCAAGAGCGGGCCCGCCGCACCTGCTGCTTCCCCGCTGCTGGACGCGCTGTTGTTCACTCTTCTGTTTACCATTTTCTCGAAGATATTGGCGGAGCACAGAAAAAAAAATAGCACTACTGCACAGAACACTGTTGTTTACACGATTTCCACTTGTATTAGACAACACCACCTGCGAGAACACCTTCGAATACGACTAAATTTCGCGAGCCGAACTTAACACGTGTTACACTGCAGCCGCCATGACACTATTGTTTATGTATTCTTCTTTCTGTACACCATACTTATGTCTTTTCTTTCCTTCTTCCTTTCAGGATATGCATATACCTGCGATTAAAAGAAAATTAATTATGTTTAATCACATGTAAAACCGTGAATAATCAAAAAACAGACATGTACACCTTTCCTACCTTCATTTATCAATGATGACTTTTTTTCTCCTCATTAACTGTATACTACTAAAATCGATTTGTTCAGTATTGTCTCCATTCATTGTGTTACTAGATCTCTGTTAGTATGAAAATAAAAAACACCTACTTACCACGAATGTTTTGTGCTTGTCCTTTAATTATACTTATCCAAACTCTCCTATTCAGCTGGATTTTAGTTCAGATACAAAAGAACTAAATGCTTAGGTTTCCTCAAGAACTTAGATATTTTCAACACATAAACTTCCTTAGATGAATTCAGGTCATCCAGTCAACTAATTAATATGAGTGGTCACTTAGCATTTCAGAACTACACTTTGATTCTCTGTATTGGAACTATGGTAATCACAAAATGCACTTTACTGTACATGTGTTAACTCCAATATAGTGTAGAGGGTCAAATGATCAGAGTGATTAAGTTAGGTAAAGGTATGAGTTTTACAGTAATAAAATAGGTTGAAATGTGAAGAAATATTGGAAGCCACAAGTCGTATGTGTGTTACATTCTATTGCATAGTTCAACGCTATGATACTGTGGCGTAATTGGGTCGGCAGAGCACCGAGTTCAGCAACCGAGGGAGAGCACTGTATCACCATCTGAGTCGTCACTGCCATTGGTGTCATCATAATAGTCACCATCATAGAAGGAGCCGGAGTGATCTGCTGCCGTAACTATCGTTGGACGCCATCAACAGGTAGCCGCCTGTCATAGCAGCCAAAGCTTGGGGTTCATTGTGGGAATGCACTGTCGCCATTTTCCTGAGTCGTTGCCTCCACAAACGTCATTACTGAGGTCAGAGCTTGGGACACTCGCCAACCGACGCCAGACAGCTGCAACTGGGATGGTTGCTAAGATGTGGCACTGATCAGTCCCTCTCCCACCATGACCCCCAGGCCAATATCAAAGAGAGGCCTGTGGAGTCCCTCTCCCACCATGACCCCCAGGCCACTATCAAAGAGACGCCTGTGGAGTGTTGTTCCAGCCACTGCGGTAGGACCCAGCAAGGCTGAAGTGCTGATGTCGAGACAGCAGATTTTAGCTACCGTCAGCATTGCCAAAATGAGCGTCTGCAGTCATCTTCGACGCCACTGAGAATATTACGCTGATGTCGAGACAGCAGATTTTAACTACGTCAGCATTTCCAGAATGAGCGTCTGCAGTCATCTTCGACGCCACTGAGAATATTACGTCACCCAGAGGGTGCACAACCAATGAATTGCAGTGGAACAATAAATATTGTTCTGTCATCAGAAACCATCCATGGAGACTCCTCCACCATCCCATTTGTCATGTCCAGCAGAGAACCCACATTTGATCCCGGCAATGGGCACTGTAGGTCTGTGCCTGTTAACATGGCCTATTTACACTGGTATCACATGTGACCATTTACACCACTGTCAGGTAGACTGCTGAGGCATCGTGGAGGACGGATTGTGTAGAGTTAAGACTTAGCAATGTGGAGCACCTATAGCGATGGTGTGCTTCACATTAAAGGAAGTAAGTGCCAATTTCAGCTATTTCTGTTTCGAGCCTGTTGGATTGTCCCTTTCCTCTCTTTTGCCTGGATCATTTATTGTATTCCTCATTTATACTTTTCTCTTGATTAAATTGTAGTCATAGCAAAGGTACTTTCAGCTTCTAAGGTTATTGAGCAACTGAGGTATCAGGCCGATAAATTACAGATATAGGTAAATAAGCTTAGAGCAACAGAGAGGGAGCACTCACATCCCAACCCACCAACCCTTGATGGAACTTCCCCCAAATTTGGGGGTGAAGTAAGGAGGATTTATTATGTGTTGCTAGAATGAAGTTAACAGGAGATGCTAGAGCAGATGTTACGTCTAATGAGAATCTGAGAGAGGTTAAAACATTTGAGGTTTTCAGGAAGGGTTAATAGAGATATATCAGAAGAAGAAGACTGCAAGATATTGTCAGCAACAACTTACAGGGCTTTCTCGTATGGAGGATAAACAGATTGAAACTTTTGGAGACCATATTCGTAAAATCAATGTAGGTACCCATGAGCTCATGGCTGATGACAAGATTTAACTCGATATTTTTGTGGCAAGCAGAGAAAGGGACCTTGACGTATTTTTGAAGGTGCAAAAACTGGAAATGGAGTTTCGTAAGTATCTGTGTGAAGCAGTCAATATTGCATTATCATTGCAGGAAATTGGGTCATAGGCTAGGTCACATGAATGTCAGTCAGTGTTTACTACGGAAGTTAACTATTTTTGCTGTGGCTGCAAGGGACATGTACAAACAGATTACAGACAGCAATGTTCCAGGTATTGTAAAAAATTTGCTCACTCGGATGCTGTAACAGGAATCAGCAACAACAGTAGTTTCAGTAACAGGGTAGATCCTACAAGCAGCAGTTAAATGACGCAGCAGTTGGGGTGTCCACTGTTCCATGCTCCCAGTAAAAGTCAGAGAATGTAAGAAAGCAGAGACAGACTTTTTTCTGATTGGCTGTCTGGGGTTATAAATTACATAAAATGTCGTTTGATACCAGTTATCAGGTATCAGTCGCAAGTAGCCGGGTATTTGGGGCAAAAGGGTTAAGTGCACTAAGCTGGACTTTAAGTTGTGTAGATGGAGAACATGCAAATTCACTTGATGTTGGAACGTTGAAGTTCCAAGTGGGGGAGGTTAACTTCCAAGTGGATGTAGAAGTTCTTCCCGTGGTTAGTGATAGGAACAATGCGTATTCTCGGAATTGATTTCCTGGTTGCACATGTCGCCATAATTGGCCTAGGATGGCATTTGGCAGAACTGGATGAAACTTTTCTTCAGTTAGGCTCTGCAGCTGGCATACCTTTTCTATCACAAGGTCCACCCCATGGCTAGGGGAAACCAATTAAACTGTGTACAAAGTCCCTTTTGTTCAAATTGAGGGTCCGAATAAAAGAAGATACAGGAAAAATCGTCTGGATTGATGTTGGTACTGACTTGCCAGTGAACTCGATGAGTATTGCTGAAGTTTTGGCGGATAACAAATTACTAGAAGCAATTAGTTGTTTCATAAGCCGTACTGTCTCCTGCGTTCAGAAGGTAGGTAGCACAATGGTACTCTCTGTCAGTACTGATAATTTTGGCCCCAAGGAAGTAAAGTTATTGCAGGATACCCTCGTTGCGAATTTAGAAAAGTTACATGTGCATCAACTAGACGAAATGGCTCTGAGCACTATGGGACTCAACTGCTGTGGTCATAAGTCCCCTGGAACTTAGAACTACTTAAACCTAACTAACCTAAGGACATCACACACATCCATTCCCGAGGCAGGATTCGAACCTGCGACCGTAGCGGTCGTGCGGTTCCAGACTGTAGCGCCTTTAACCGCTCGGCCACTCCGGCCGGCTATCAACTAGACGGTGATTTTACAAATGGCTCTGAGCACTATGGGACTTAACATCTAAGGTCATCAGTCCCCTGGTGTTTTTGCAGTAAATTACACAGTGCCGAGAGCGTCTGTCGACTGGTCGGCACTAAGGAGTAAGGTAGTACATCTGGAAGCAGAGGATACAGCATTAATGTAAAAACTGTTGAGTGAATACGTGGAATTATTTAATCTGTCGTGTTCATTACCCACAACACCGCTTTTTGAGCACCAAATTCCTACTGAAAGTGAAGCACCCGTCTACAAACGAACATATCGCTTTCCAAGGCACTTAGAGCCAATTATGTAAGAGTTTATAGATCAGCAATTCAGAGATGACATCATAGAACCTAGTTGTAGCCCCTGGTCTGCTCCTATTGTAACTGTAAGCAAAACATCATCGAATGGTGGCAAAGCATATCGTTTCTGTTGTGACTGACGTTTCCTCAACCAGGAAACGTTGTCAGCAGATGCGTATCCTATGCCCAATGTAACAGAGACATTGTACAACTTGGGCTAGTGTCGCTACTTCACAATGCTGGATTAGTGTAGTGATTACCGCAAGTTGGAAGTACCATCAGGGGACCAATCGATAACTGCGTTCTCAACGCCCACTGGGCATTTTTAATTTCGTTTACGTCTTATGGACTAAAAAACGCAGTGGTAACCACTCAGCATTTGTTGGGTAGTGTGTTATGCGGCTTAAAAACAACTGGGTACGCTGGGTGCACTAGGGGATTATTTACTGAGCAAACTCAACCTACCCAGATATAAGATATAAAATAACTAAATCAATAAAAATTTATTCAAGCAATGAACTCCAGATCATGAAATTCGTTAACATTATTTTTAGTTCTCTTCATTGCTTTATACTTTAGTTTAATATAACCATCTTCAACAAATTGAAAGTCCCAGTTGTTGCTGTTGTGGTCTTCAGTCCAGAGACTGGTTTGATACAGATCTCCATTCTACTCTATCCTGTGGAAGCTTCTTCATCTCCCCAGTACCTAACGCAACCTACATCCTTCAGAATCTGTTTAGTGTATTCATCTCTTGGTCTCCCTCTACGATTTCTACCCTCCACGCTGCCCCACAATACTAAATTGGTGATCCTTGATCATTCAGAATATGTCCTACCAATCGATGCCTTCTTTTAGTCAAGTTGTGCCACAAATTTCTCTTCTCTCCAATTCTATTCAATACCTCCTCTTTAGTTATGTAATCTACCCATCTAATCTTCAGCATTCTTCTGCAGCACCACATTTCGAAAGCTTCTATTCTCTTCTTGCCTAAACAATTTATCGTCCAAGTTTCACTCCATACATGGCTACATACCATACAAATACTTTCAGAAACGACTTCCTGACACATCTATACTCGATGTTAACAAATTTCTCCTTTTCAGAAACGCTTTCCTTGTCATTGCTAGTCTACATTTTATATCCTCTCTACTTCGACCATCATTAGTTATTTTGCTCCTCAAATAGCAAAACTCATTTACTACTTTAAGCGTCTCATTTACTAACCTAATTCCCTCAGTATCACCCGATTTAATTCGACTACATTCCATTATCCTCGTTTTGCTTTTGTTGATGTTAATCTTATATCCTCCTTTCAAGACACTGTCCATTCCATCCAACTTCTCTTCCAGGTCTTTCACTGTCTGTGACAGAATTACAATGTCATCGGTGAACCTCAAAGTTTTTATTTCTCATTCATGGATTTTAATTCCTACTCCTTCTTTTGTTTCCTTTACTGCTTGCTCAGTACCCAGATTGAATAACATTGGGGATAGGCTACAACCCTGTCTCACGCCCTTCCCAACCACTGCTTCTCTTTCATGCCCCTCGACTCTTATAACTGCCATTTGGTTTCTGTATAAATTGTAAATAGCCTTTCGCTCCCTGTATTTTACCCCTGCCACCTTTAGAATTTGAAAGAGAGTATTCCAGTCAACATCGTCAAAATCTTTCTCTAAGTTTACAAATGCTAGAAATGTAGGTTTACCTTTCCTTAATCTATTTTCTAAGTCGTCGGGTCAGTATTGCCTTCCGTGCTCCAACATTTCTATGGAATCTAAACTGAGCTTCCCCAAGGTCGGCTTCTACCAGTTTTTCCATTCGTCAGTAAATAATTCGTTTTAGTAATTTGCAGCCGTCACTTATTAAACTGATAGTTCAGTAATTTTCACATCTGTCTGGGATTGGAATTATTATATTCTTCTTTAGGTCTGAGGTTATTTCGCCTGTCAGATACATCTTGCTCACCAGATGGTAGAGTTTTGTCAGGACTGACTCTCCCTAGGCTATCAGTAGTTCTAATGGAATATTGTCTACTCCAGGGGCCTTGTTTCGACTTAGGTCTTTCACTGATCTGTCAAACTCATCATGCAATATCATATCTCTTCATTTACATCCTCTTCAAGAACATCGCCCTTGTATGGACCCTCTATATACTCCTTCCACCTTTCTGCTTTCCCTTCTTTGCTTAGAACTGGGTTTAAATCTGTTACTTATTATTTTATTAAACCTGTCTGGCAAAATAATTTTAAATTTACTATCAAGCTCCATACAAATTTTTAAATGTTCTCAATCAGTAATGTAATATAGTTCATTTACTTCTAGCTCACTAATCTTTTTGAACAAATTAGAATTGCTTGCATTATTTAGCTTCTTCAGTAGAATATCCCTTTATATAGAATAAAAATATAGTGGATAAATTAAATCTCTGCAGCACCTTCAGTTGCCATGACAGTGGCGACTAAAATTCTACAGCTATCTGTTAATTTTTCACGTTTGTCGCTTGTCGACCCTGTAATTACATACTTAATAAAAGACAAAAATTTTCATATGGTAAAACTTTACCACCTGCAACTCATAAAATTGAATTTTTGTGTTCAGCAGGAATGATGCCCCTCTGAGAAATTCCTTAAGAGAATGTCATTACAGATTACAATTTATTTATCATGAAGTGCGTATTGTACTGCAAACTCGTAAAGGAGATAAGAAATACAGAGTAAAAATACTAGTGATAGGAAGAAAATTAAGACTGTTAATATTTTATCTATACAACTATCTAAAGCACAGCAGCAAGAAAGTGGATTCATTTACTAAGGAATAATTTTAATTAATCTAATAAAAACTTGTCTCAAAAAGTAGAAGTGTTGGAGAAGTGTAAAAAATGGGAAGTGGAGCAGTCAATTGATAACTTTCATTCACATAAATATATGAAGGATGAACATTAACATATGTGTAAAGATTGTTATAAAATTCTTAGAAAAAAATACACATTATAATAATAATAGAAGAACATGTCAAACAGCTTACACCTAATTATAAGAATCCTTTGGAAAAATTTAAGGACATGAAAGATTTTCTTTTTTTTACAATCAAAAGGAGTTAAATGGAGAACAACAAAGTGAAGCACATTGGCAATAATGTATTGCTCGTCAAGAAATTAGAGCTCATAGTTCTATTTACTTAAGTCATACATCTAGGGACAAGCTGTAAGTAGATGCAACATTTGTCAGCTAGAAGATGTGTGATAAAAGAAAATATTGTGTACTTGTGGAAAAGAAATAGTTAAAAGTGCTCTCAATAAACGTTTAAGGACAAATAGACACATCAAAATAACTGAAAATGAAAACTCTCTTTTTTCGCAAACCTAATGTTTTCTGTCCTTAAATAAATGGGAGCCTCTCTGAGAGAGTTTACAGTCGCTCAACTCTGTGATTATTGTACATAGAAAAATTTACGAGTATGCTGCAGATTTAGAAAAGATGATTTAATTAACTTAATTGTTTCAAATAAAAAACCTCTTCCTACAAGAACTCTCGATAATTTTAAAGTAAGGGAAACTCAAAGCTAGAGCAAAAATAAACTGGGTATTATTGGATACAGTAAATTAAAGAAATCAGAGTTAGTTAATGCTATTGGGTTACAGGAGTTTCAATTTCAATCAGAATTATTTGAAAAGACTAGGTCAAGGCCAAAATGAGTACCTAATATAAATTACTCTCACAGATTTGATGATGATAGTATTGAAAGAGCTCGACAACCAAGAGAGGAAAAATGGTGTGACTAGATCATATTTATCAGTTCAGTAGCAAACTACTTGAGCAAGAAAAAGAACCTGAGCCATCTAAAAAGCATTTATTTGAGATAAAAGAAATTAGATCGAGATTTAACGAAAAATTTAATGGTTGGTCTGTTGACTACCAAATCGTTTTTAATAACGTCAATACTTCCAAACTCAGTACTGTCAGTGATAAAACAGATTATATAACGAAAGCACTCAATTCTATGGTAGAAGTAGCATAAAACAGAACTAATTTCAGGTAAGGAGATAAGTTGCATATAACAACCAACAATCCAAAAATGTTTTATCCCATTTCTACTGGATATAAAGCACCAGATAATACTTTAGAATCTGATCAAGTTTGTGCAACAAAATGGGATACATCTTAACATCTGATGCGACTGTTGATATAGCAGATACCTCATTTAATATTCAGATGATAGCATTTTCTAGAGATGCCTGAGGTTAAAAAATAATAATTCTAGCTGAGGTCTAAAAGACTAAAAGGTGAATCACAAGAATTAATAACAATGATGATTTGTGTTGTCCTAGATTGGTAATTTTGGGATTAACATACCATACAAATAAAATTTTTGGGAGAGAACTAACTACAAATGAGATGAAGAAAATCAGAGTGGGAGATAAAAACAAATTACAAAAAGAGCTAACTCACATATTATGTAATCAGTTGCGTGAATACAATGGAGAATGGTTCACTCTAGAAGATATTAAAAATGTTGAAAAAATGGTTGTATATCCAAATAAATGTTGTATGTGCTGAGGATTTCAGTTCAGCTATCTATAGTGATCCTGAGAAAGAAAGAAACATTTACCTGTAGAAAGATCACAACCACTTTGATGTAATTAGCAGTATGGTTGCTTCCCTAGGATTGGTATATTTCTGTAATAAATGTAATAAACATATAACGACAAGAATGCACACAGATGTGCAAGATCTGGGCAGTCTCAGGGTGGGCTTACTGGTAGTTGGGAGCTCCAACGTCAGGTGCGTAATGGGGCCCCTTAGGGATATGGCTGCAAGGGAGGGGAAGAAAACCAATGTGCACTCCGTGTGCATACTGGTAGGGGTCATTCCAGATGTGGAAAGGGTCCTTCCGGATGCCATGAAGGGTACAGGGTGCACCCATCTGCAGGTGGTCGCTCATGTCGGCACCAATGATGTGTGTCGCTATGGATCAGAGGAAATCTTCTCTGACTTCTGGGGGATATCTGATTTGGAGAAGACTGCCAGTTTCACTGGCAGGATGAATGCAGAGCCTACCATCGACAGGACTGACTGTGGACCTTTGGTACAGAGCTGAGTGGAGAGTCTGAATCAGAGGCTGAGACGGTTCTGCGACCGTGTGAGCTGCAGATTCCTTGACTTGCACCATAGGGTGGAGGGGTTTCGGGTTCCGCTGGATAGGTCAGGAGTCCACTACACACAGCAGGCGGCTACACGGGTAACAAGGGTTGTCTGGCGTGGACTGGGCGGTTTTTTAGGTTAGATGGCCTCTGGAAAGTACAGAAAGGGCAACCAGCCTCAAAGGGTGCGGGGCAAAGTCAGGACATGCGGGGACCAAGCAGCAATTGGTATTGTAATTGTAAACTGTCGAAGGTTCGTTGGTAAGGTACAGGAACTTCAAGCGCTGATAGAAAGCACCGAAGCTGAAATCGTTATAGGTATGGAAAGCTGGCTGAAGCCAGATATAAAGTCCGTCGAAGTTTTTATAAAGGCACAGACGGTGTTTAGAAAGGATAGAATGCATGCAACCGGTGGTGGCGTGTTTTTCGCTGTTAGTAGTGGTTTATCCTGTAGTGAAATAGAAGTGGATAGTTCCTGTGAATTATTATGAGTGGAGGTTACACTCAACAACCGAGCTAGGTTAATAATTGGCTCCTTTTACCGACCTCCCGACTCAGCAGCATTAGTGGCAGAGCAACTGAGAGAAAATCTTAAATACATTTCACATAAATTTCCTTAGCATGTTATAGTCTTAGGTGAAGATTTACCAGATGTAGACTGGGACTCTCAGATGTTTAGGATGGGTGGTAGCGACAGAGCAGCGAGTGACATTATACTGAGTGCACAATCCGAAAATTACCTCGAGCAATTTAACAGAAAACCGACTCGTGGAGATAACATCTGGGACCTACTGATAACAAACAGATCCGAACTTTTCGACTCTGTAAGCGCAGAACAGGGAATCAGTGATCATAAGGCCGTTGCAGCATCCCTGAATATGAAAGTAAATAGGAATATAAAAAAAGGGAGGGAGGTTTATCTGTTTAGCAAGAGTAATAGGAGGCAAATTTCAGACTACCTAACAGATCAAAACGAAAATTTCTGTTTCGACACTGACAATGTTGAGCGTTTATGGAAAAAGTTCAACGCAATCGTAAAATGCGTTTTAGACAGGTACGTGCCGAGTAAAACTGTGAGAGATGGGATAAACCCACCGTGGTTCAACAGCAAAGTTAGGAAACTACTTCGAAAGCAAAGAGAGTTTCACCGCAAATTTAAACGCAGCCAAAACCTCTGAGACAAACAGAAGCTAAACGATGTCAAAGTTAGCGTAAAAAGGACTATGCGTTAAGCGTTCAGTGAATTCGAAAGTAAAATTTTATGAACCGACTTGACACAAAATCCTAGGAAGTTCTGGTCTCACGTTAAATCAGTAAGTGGATCGAAACAGCATTGAAACAGAGGATGACACGCGTAAAGCTGAAATAATAAACACCTTTTTCCATAGTTGATTCACAGAGGAAGACTGCACTGTAGTTCCTTCTATAAAACCTCGCACAAACGAAAAAATGGCTGACAGCGAATTAAATGTCCAAGGAATAGAAAAGAAACTGAAATCACTCAACAGAGGAAAGTCCACTGGACCTGACGGGATACCAATTCGATTCTACACAGAATACGCGAAAGAACTTGCCCCCCTTCTAACAGCGGCGTACTGCAAGTGTCTAGAGGAACGGAAGGTTCCAAATGATTGGAAAAGAGCACAGGTAATTCCAGTTTTCAAGAAGGGTCGTCGAGCAGATGCGCAAAACTATAGGACTACATCTCTGACATCGATCTGTTGTAGAATTTTAGATGTTTTTTGGAAACCCAGAATCTACTCTGTAGCAATCAACATGGATTCCGGAAACAGCGACCGTGTGAGATCCAACTCGCTTTATTTGTTCACGAGACCCAGAAAATATTGGCCGGCCTGGGTGGACGAGCGGTTCTAGGCACTACAGTCTGGAACCTTGCGACCACTATAGTTGCCGGTTCGAATCCTGCCTCGGGCATGGATGTGTGTAATGTCGTTAGGTTAGTTAGGTTTAAGTAGTTCTAAGTTCTAGGGGACTGATGACCTCAGAGGTTAAGTCCCATAGTGCTCAGAGCCATTTGAACCATTTTTGAACCAGAAAATCTTAGATACAGGCTCCCAGGTAGATGCCATTTTCCTTGACTTCCTTAAGGTGTTCGATACAGTTCCGCACTGTCGCCTGATAAACAAAGTAAGAGCCTACGGAATATCAGACCAGCTGTGTGGCTGGATTGAAGAGTTTTTAGCAAACAGAACACAGCATCTTGTTCTCAATGGAGAGACGTCTACAGACGTTAAAGTAACCTCTGGCGTGCCACAGGGAAGTGTTATGGAATCATTGCTTTTCATAATATATATAAATGACCTAGTAGGTAGTGTCCGAAGTTCCATGAGGCTTTTCGCGGATGATGCTGTAGTATACAGAGAAGTTGTAGCATTAGACAATTGCAGCGAAATGCAGGAAGATCTGCAGCGGATACGCACTTGGTACAGGGAGTGACAACTGACCCTTAACATAGACAAACATAATGTATTGCGAATACATAGAAAGAAGGATTCTTTATTGTATGATTATATGATAACGGAACAAACACTGGTAGCAGTTACTTCTGCAAAATATCTGGGAGTATGTGTACGGAACGATATGAATTGGAATGATCATATAAAATTAATTGTTGGTAAGGCGGGTGCCAGGTTGAGATTCATTGGGAGAGTCCTTGGAAAATGTAGTCCATCAACAAAGGAGGTGGCTTACAAAATACTCGTTCTACCTATACTTGAGTATTGCTCATCAGTGTGGGATCCATACCAGGTCAGGTTGACAGAGGAGATAGAGAAGATCCAAAGAAGACCGGCGCGTTTCGTCACAGGGTTATTTGGTAAGCGTTATAGCGTTACGGAGATGTTTAGCAAACTCAAGTGGCAGCCTCTGCGAGAGAGGCGCTCTCCATCGCGGTGTAGCTTGCTGTCCAGGTTTCGAGAGGGTGCGTTTCTGGATGAGGTATAGAATATATTGCTTCTCCCTACTTATACCTCCCGAGGAGATCACGAATGTAAAATCAGAGAGATTAGAGCGCGCATGGAGTCTTTCCGGCAGTCGTTCTTCCCACGAACCATACGCGACTGGACGGGAAAGGTAGGTAATTACAGTGGCACGTAAAGTTCCCTCTGCCACACACCGTTGGGTGGCTTGCGGAGTATAAATGTAGATGTACATGTAGAAAATAGAGAGAAACGTCTGTATACTATGCAATGGCCCAGAACATGAAACTATGGAAAGCAAGATATACTGTGAAATGTTCAACAGATACTGTTATAATGAAGAATGCTTAAACAATCACCACGAAGTTTGTAATACAGCTTATAAATGTGAAAGATGCAAAAACATTAGTTTTAGATCTAAAGAACGTAAATGTTGCTTTGAACTTTGCAGGATTTGTAAACAAGCAGTTAAAATTATAACAGTTACCTGGAATACAAATCGCAAAAAGAAGGTATCTGTGAAAGAGAATTTGCTGAAGATTTTATAATGCAAGGTTGCCCAAATTCTATTGAAGACAGTTGGTATGTTAATCGATAATTCAAAGATTTTTTATGTTTACCAGTGCTTCGAATGCAATAAAATAGTTGCAGGTAAAGAGTTTAAATGTTGTGAAAAAGGCTTTCCTAGGAGAGTGAATTTGACCTTACTGAGAGAAACATGTGGTTTGACTGTGAAGCAAATCAAGAAACTGGAACACATATTCAAAATCTCATAATTGTTCACAATTTTAATGGAAATACTGTTTACAAATTTAAGACAAATGATGAATTCTGTCGTTGGATGATATCTTAAAAAAGAAAAAAAGTTATCACACATTCACAGTAAACTATGCGAAAGGTTACGATTCCCAATTCATTTTGAAGTACTATGTTGAAAATATAATAAAGCCATATATCATCTACACAGGAAGTAAATTGATGTTATTGGAGATCCAACAGTTAGACCAAGAAATTATAGATAGTAGTAACTTTGTCCAAGGGCCACTTAGTAGCTTTCCAAAAACGTTTGATATGAAACAGTTGAAGAAGGGATACTTCCATCATTTGTTGCATACACAAGAAAATGAAAATTACAAAGGCCTATTCCAGATACTCAATATTATTGTGTTGACACTATGAAGCCAAAAGTTGGACAAGCATTTCTCAAATGGCATAGCTCCAGAGTTAAGGAAAGCTATGTGTTCAATATGAAGAAAGAAATTAACGAGTACTGTAATTCTGATGTAGATATTTTGAGAAGAGGGTGTTTGGAATTAAGGAAACAATTTCTAGAGATAGCTAATATTGATCCATTCTGTTATTTAAACATCGCTGGAGTTTGTGTGGCTATTAACAGAACTAAATATTTAACTGAAAATACAATTACTGTATTGGATAAAGAAGAGAAAGAGAATTATAGTACGAAATCCATGGCTTGGTTAAACAGTTGAAACAAAAATCAATATACAGCATGCTCTTAATGGTGGCAAAGTAAGAATAGCTGGTGGAAAAGTAGACGGATTTGATAAAGAAACTAATACTGTTTATCAATAGCATGGTTGTTTCTGGCATGGATATAAAAATGTTTTGAAATTGAGCCGATTAACAATAAAAATAACGAAACAATGGATGACCTTTTTCAAAAGACCTTAACAAGAAGTGCAGAAATACGAAATGCTGCATACAATTTAGTGGAAATGTGGGAATGTGATTGGCTTAACTCAGCAGAGTATAAAAAGCTTAAAAAATTGAAACAGTTACCAGACATTGTTGAATCATTGAATCCAAGAGATGCTTTTTATGATGGCTGAACAAATGCAACAAAATTAAGAATTAAAGCTGATGATGTTAGCACAAAAATGAGACATGATGATGCATGCAGCCTTCATCCAAATGTGAAATATTATGATTATTATCCTGAGCGACATGAAAGAAAATTTTATAGGCCAACATATTATACTAAAATGATATGGATTTATAAAATGCAAAGTATTGGCGGCTAGAGGAGTGTATCATCCTGCTTTGCCTGTATGTATACAAATCGATAAAAATGAAAAACTGCTGTTTCCTTTGTGTCAAATGGGCAGAAGAACAAATAAGTAAATGGAATCACAGTGATGAAGAAAGTTTTATTGGAACTTGCGTAACAAATTAAGTAAAACTGGCTGTAGAAATGGGGTATAAGGTTTTAGATGCCTGTGATATATGAGATTTTAGAGATAAAAGTAACATGTTCTTTAAAAATTTTGTGAAAGATTTTCTGAAAATAAAACTCGAAACAAGTCTGCACAATTTTGAAAGTGATGAAGAGTACATCAAAACAGTTAAAGAGAAATTAGATATTACCTTGGGTCGTGATAGAATAAAGGAAAATCCTGGAAAGCGAGCTGTACCTAAGATATGTCTTAATTCATTATGAGTAAAATTGGGGCAAAGACAAAACATAAGGAAAACTGAGTATGTCACAGATTTACAGCAATTTTATGAGATACTACTGGATGATCGACTACATAATTTGGATATAAATTTTATTACTGACCACATGGTATAAAGGTGATAAAATTTCAGGGATTATTATTGGTAAACAATGCAGCTACAAACATCTTCATTGTTGCATTCACTATATCAAATGCAAAACTTAAATTGTATGATAGGTTAAATAAACTAGGATCAAATGTTATATACTTTGACACTGATTCTGTAGTACACAGTTGATGATGGCAAAGTCAACTTAGAGAAAGGCTGTATGTTGAGTAAATGGAAAGATGAATTTGCAGATAATAAAAGGACTACAAATTGAGCTTCAGATGGACCAAAGAGTTATTATTAAGAGAAAAACGATGGAAGTTCCATGTTGAAAGTAAAATGATTCACATTAAATTACCAGAAATTCATAAGTTGAATGGGGAATCTATGATAAGGCTAAAAGAGAGTGAAGTGAAAGAAAAGATACAGTTAGAGTACAATCAGATAGCTAGAGGTGACTGGTTGTAGAAAATTTAATTACAGTGCCTTATGGATATTAAAAACTAACTAATGTATCTATACCTTCTAATGTGAAGAAGAAATTTATACCACATTCTTCATAGAGAATAAAGTAGTTGCCTTTTGTTGTATTCTCTGATGTCTAACTTTCTGCTTATAGAGTGAAACACTTTAAAAGAATGAGTATAAATTAATATAATTTTGTATTTTTTTCTTAAATTATTTATAGGTAAATTACAATTTGTTATTACTTTTATAGTCATAAAAAAGATAGAATCTGAGTTTTCTGATTTCTCACAAATTTCTATATCACTTATTTTAACATCATCATGGTTACACCTTCTCAAATGGTCTATAGTTAAAGATTGTTTAAAATATTCATTGCAAATAATAGATTCAATTTGTCTTCCTTGCAGTTTATTATGTGTATCGACAAAAATGTCAAATTCAAATTTATCCCATTAAAATTTCAAGAGATTATTAAAATTTTATACTATATAAATGGAGCTGATTCCATCGACATCAAATACATCTACTACTGTTGTCCATGCTTCAGAATCACCTATCATGAATATATTTGAATTTATTAACCACAGTCAGCTAAATTTGGACTCTTGGTTTAAAAATATTTGGGTTGAGGTATTTGAAGAAAAGAATGTATTGATTACAGATGATATTTTATGTTTTTTATGTAGAATTCCAAGGTCCAGATATTTGGAAGCTGTAACATTAAGAAGAAAGAAACGTCATTATCTCGAATTTCTCAAAAAATAATATTCCATATACAGTGATAAAACACAGTAATCCAATTGCTTTAGAGTACGAATATATTGGGAAAAAATGAATACATTGAAACTGAATAATTTTGTTCAAAAGAAAAGGATTTTATTAACATTTGAAAATTTGAAAGAATCTGTAATGAACTGTAGAAGAAATACTTGTTGACTATCTAGAATACACAGTATTTGCTAAAGAACAACAATAAAAGAGATAGATCTGGAAGAAAAGGAAAAATAATGCCTTCACTTAAAAGATGGAATATCTGATGTAGTAGAGATGAAGAAAGAGCAAATTATTTACACTGCCAAATCTAAGCAGTTTGCGAAGAAAAACTATTTAAAAGTTCCAGAACGAGATTTTCACTCTGCAACAAAGTGTGTGCTGATATGAAACTTCCTGGCAGATTAAAACTGTGTACTGGACCGAGACTCGAACTCGAGACTTTTGCCTTATTTCAAAGTTGTTGGTGTATTCTCTGAAAATCATCTTTCAGGATGATTATCCAGCTATAAAGTGGAAGACCTTGAAAGATTACTGTCAAACCTCCGTCCCTAGGAACGCCAGATGAAAGTAGATGTCGTCAAGCCCTGAATGAAAATTGCGCAATGGATAACTGGGGAGGGGACCTTGAGAGCGCTACCTAGAGAGCCTGCCCTTTCTGTATGATACTAGGCAAGGGTCTAGAGGGCTCACACGCTGATGTGTGGGTCCCTGCATTCCATATATTTTATTTTAAGTAAATTCCTTTAACTTGACTTCTTTGTGATTTTTAAGGTATGTTAAAGATTGATGACAATTGGTTACCTATTTATTTTAAACATTATCACTCGACTTTACAGCGATTGCAGCAATTGTTCCAGTTTACAGATATTACAATTTTACAACTTATAGCTCGGGTATATTATATACTAATCTGCACACACTTTCTACGGGCAAGACGGAATTGCGTTGGCCAAATGTATACCACCAGTCTCCCAATATTTTACATGGGACATCCACTATGTGAGGAGGATAACGGGCAAGCTGGGGGCCCGATACATTAACACAGGAGGTCAAATTTCCGAACTTAAATGAGAACATTCATTTCCTTACACAGTCCGAAGCTGGAAATAAAATAATTAGTACAAATATTCAAATACCTCTCTTCCATGTGTGAACATTGAGACAGACGCACTGAGGGCACGTCTGCTCACTTACCCGTCTTCTGTAACACTCCACGAATATGGCGGGCACCCGGAGGTCTTCCTGGGCCCTGGTGGAGGGTGTGGTCGAACCACTTGGCCGTGACCAACCTCTCCACCCCAAATCTTGTGACACTGGAAAGTCTTTGACTTTTACCTGCATGTGATGTCTCTCTGATCCCCTACCCAGGAGTGTGGTTGGCACTACTATACTACAGAACTACTTCCCAACTAAGATCTGGCCACGCTTCATGGAGGGGTGTGAGGAGGATGAGGAAAGTTCATGTGCAGATTCACATTCATGTACAAGAAATGCATAATACACATCACATATAAATACGTATTATGAAGCCTGACACATTTCTTTCCACCCGTTCACATGGGTTCTGTTGCACCCGCGGCCGGCAGCATCGTGGAATAAAATTGGCGGTAGAGTCCCCTCTGTTTGTATTTCTCGGTGCGAGCGAGCAGTGAAACCTGCTGCTTGTAGAGTGAAAACTACTGTACCATTTCATCACCCCATTCGTGGATGGAAAGAAATGATCCAGAATGTTCTTCTCATAGAAGGACAATTCTGGTTCATTTCTTTTACCAATGTTATATTCTATGCTTACGTAAAAAGAAAAATGGAAACAATTGCAAGCAATAGTTTGTGCTATAGAAAAGGATGAAAAAAATTTGCAACGTTTTGCTCTCTGGCATGAACGAATATTCCCGCTACGAGTGGATCAAATATCCTGCCAATTGGCATAAGGCGATGGCATTTAAACGACATAGCAAGTGAATAACGTAGGAAATGTCTAAATTAACATCCTCGGCAAACAAGTGATGACCATTCAAAATCATTCATCTCGTGATGAAAATTTAAGTTGAAATGAACCACAGAAATGTCATGTCTAGAATAAGATGGTGCTGTCAAGCACGTGTAAGAATCTAAGTGAAAAGTGCAAGATCAACAAACAAATCCAATAATGATAAAATAATTAATGAAAGAATTTACGTTAAGATGAACCAAAGAAATGTCATTTGCAAAACCAAATGGTGCTAGCATACACCTAAAAATCTGAATGAAAAATGCAAAATCAAGAAATAAATTAGGCATAAAATTCAGTGGGCGCCCGTTTTACACTAAGGGCAAAACAAAACAAAATATTGTCATGGAACGACACAGTACTATACCACATCAAGACGTCTGTGTCTTAGCAATCAATTATCGAAGGATTTCTCAAACACACCTTAAAGACAACTAATTTTACTTATCTAGCTATGATGTAAGTGCAAAACTAAAAAATTCGTGTGAAATACCAAATTATTCGTGAAATTTTACTTCTATAATGGAGACAAAAGTTTTTTTCTAAGTAATATCACAAACATCAGGAAATAGAAGAACAACTTTCAATAAAGTTATGTTCATTAAATTATTACCAACATGGACGTGTGCAAATACACAGCAACAAATTACAATAGAACTATTCTAATTCACATAAAGAAACATCAAGAAACGATGACAATTATAAGAACCCAAGTTATTTGATACTAAAATTAAATGTTACCTTGTTACACAAACAAAGACAAAAGCCTCTAAACTATATGGGACAATGCCCACATTGTGCACGTCACAACTAAGTTCATAACCTAGATACACGAAGAAAATAACACTAAAGTTATCTGCAATGGTAAAAACACTATGCATAGTACAGAAACAACAACAAAAGACACATACTTCAGCTACATAATAAAATTAAAGAACCACTAACCTACCCTGTTGACAGATTCCAAATGAACATGATAAAAAAGTCAACAAAAAAACTTCAAGTGAACTATCATAAAGATAAATTATCCAAACACAGCACTCTGCAACATAGCTCTAAAACAGACGTACAAAATAGTGGCAAACATTAGAATAGAGAAAAGTTGTTACAAAAATTGGTGGACCTGAAAATAAACAAACACAAAATGCACTTCGCCTACTTTCATATCGCCACACGCCAATCGACAATGTACCACCGCTAGGGTCGATGGGGAGGGTATTCTTCCAAAGACACTTGGAGGACAACCTAACTTCACATCCAAGTGCCGGTGACTCCTTACGCCGTCTGTCTGGGTGATCATGTACCTCACGAAACACTACGTAACAGCATGGCACATCTGTTCATCAGCTCCGCCACCTGTGCCTATCACCAACCAGATTATCTCTGAACAAAACTGCTCAGTTAACCTTTGTCAGTAAACTTTCAATATTACTATGACCTGAGCTATGGATCACCGATAAACTAGGCGAGTTCATCATGCTCTCATTTTTCACTTGGTCATCTCAATCGTATTGCCTGAGAGTTCATTTCTTCCTTTGTCGAACCATTCACAATGGCGCCTGTCTCAGTACTTCTTTACTTTATGCATACTTAGCGATCCACAGAGTAAATAATTGTTCGTAGGTACCTTAGTCTTGGCAGCAATCATATCTCGTAAACAGTTCCTTTCTCTCCTTCTTCACGACAGAGCAGTTTGAAACACATCATCATTCATCAGTCCCATAATATCTCGACGACAACTACAATAACGACAGCGAGGGCTACCGGAGACCAGGGTGACAGTTATCCGGTCGTCATTCCCCGCTGCATATAGGTGCTTCAGCGCCATAGTCCGCTGCTTCACCTCAGGGGTTACCCAACTTACGGTGAGCGGTATCCACCGATGCTTGCGTGGGGGTGTGTCTGATGACACAGCTGTTGACTAGCGGGCTACGGAGGTGGCCAGCCCGCTCAGCTGGGGCGAGTGACGTCAGCAGCGGCTACCACTGTGATGCCTGCTGTGGAGCGTGTCTGATTACGCAGCTGTCGGCTAGCGCGGCGTGGCCCCTGAGACTGGCCGTAGGCTCAGCTGGGGCGAGTGACGTCAGCAGAGGCTCCCCCTGCAACTTTCCCTTTCACGCGAGGAGGGCTCGCAGCTGCTCTCAGCTGATCGCTTCGCCGTCTCCGTCCCGCCAGGTGGTGGGAGAGTGCTACAGAGACAGGGCCAGGAGGGAGCGAGACACGCGCCAGCTCCAGGTAGGTAGTCCCGTTATGTCTCTCCCTCTCCACAAAGCCCCAGCCACTCTCCATCCCTCTTGACCACTCGAAGCAACTTGCACACAGACAAACACATTTTTGCAAATAAGATTTTACAAAGAACAACTTTCTCATTGTTCATCACAACTTATCCACAGGGTTTTATTTATAGTAAAATTAAAAGTATTACTATTACAAAGAAGTACTGTGGACCACCTCATAAGTTTACAATAAAATTGAGGTACCAGTTAGAGCCTAAACAGATACTAAATCTAAATCTATTAACAACAGTTGACATACACCGATTTACCTCACAGCTTTTACAATTAAACTGAGGTGCCACTTCTACTTTAGTTATCTAGGCCGAACACATGTTCGCCTGTTTAGGGTTGATGACTGAGTCATCAACCGATGAAGGTATTGAAGTTTCATAGGAATTGAATGGGATTGTGGTGGTCCCTCATCCTACACCACAACCGCAAATCACTACATTGATACCGTTTCCACAACTTTGTGTACAATCATGAAAGAATTTAGGCTGCTTGGTTAAATTATTCCACTAACCACTTCAAGTCCTATCACCAAAATTTACAAGAAAAGTAACCCTCTACCAATGAATTCAAATTACAAAACATGAGAAATCTGTTCTAACCCCTCAGAACACAACACACCAAAATAGTACAACATTACACCCATTGCTACTGGCAACACAACTGTCAGTCATTAATAGTTCTCCTTTCCCCCCTTTTTTTTTAGCTGCATCTAGATCATTCCTTCACAGATTCTTGCCATTGGATCTGCAAACACGAGTTCCTTCCACCTTACCAAACATTGCCTGATTGTCATTCTTTGATCTCTCTTTACTTGTACTAAGTTGGTACCACCTACAAAATGACATGAGAACCTGCTAACAAAAGAAAATCACTTACATCAACATGTACACCACATGGTTTCAAATTTCAGGACACACCAAAGAATCTATATTAATAAAACATTACATGTAACATCATCTTAAGTACTCTCTGTTCATCTCGGAATGACGTACAAATCTCCGCAGCCTCCTCACTGCTTTTCATCGACTGAGTCACGCATCCATTTGCATTCATGGCTTCTCCTAGTCCTTGCGGGTACTACCTCAGATACTCGTTCTCTCTCACTCTGGAAACTTCAAGAATTAAACCCCTGGCCCTGTAGCCCACAAATCAGTGCCCTTTCTCACGCCACATCCTTATCTCCTGAAACACATCAAATTATTAGACGTAAATTACGAAGAAATGCTCGATATTCGCGCTAACTCCTACACCAAACTTAAACTTCATTCTTGTACATATTAACCAGAAACCTTCGAGTATGAACTTGTGTCGTCCCCGCACATCTAAAGGATCAATCCCGACCGTCAACAACTACATACACAGTCTACATGAAAATTCTTAACATAAACATATTCAGTATGTCATCCATGAAAAACAAGGGCTACTTCCACCAGGATAATTATTCACACGAAAGTTTTAAATTAGATATATGGTGTAATCCGCGACTCTTCCTAGATCTCAGAGTCTCTATCTCATAGCTGTTCTCATGAACCTTCCTCTTAATGCGGTATGGTCCAACATAAACATTAAAGAATTTGCTAGCTAGAAACTTGTGTTTCTTGGACAATCGATGTCCTTTTCCAAGAACCTTGTCACCAGGTTTCAACGTCAGATGGCGTACATTCCCTTTCTGCCTCCTATGTTGGCTCAGAGCTTCACTCTGAATCATTCTGAGCGCAGCGTTTACAATCGCTCGATGCCTCTCCTTACCAGTGGGTGGAAAATTTACCAGCTCTCTTATTCTATCCGGAGGTGCTCTATTCTTCAAGACCAGCAGTGGACACATTCCCATGCTCCCATGGGGAATCTAGTTGATAACATCTTGGAAATCGCCCAGAAACATATCCCATGTCCTGTGCTACAGTAAATCCTACAAAGCTTGCCTAGTTCTTTTATAACCATCCCCCAAGGATTCGACGCCGGGTGGTACTTTGATATAAGGATGGTCTTAATCTCGTACCTTCTCATGGTGTCCTGCCACAACTTCAATCTATACTGTGGCCTGTTATATGCAATGACTTTCTTGACCACTCCAACGTCTCGCACAAAACCGTTTGTGAACGCCGCCGTTACGGTTCTCACTGTGGCCTTTTTCAATGGAACGAATCTTACATACTTCGACACCAGCTCCACAGCAACGAATACATATTGAAATCCGTTCATAGTGCGAGGCAACGGCCCGAACAGGTCTGTCGCTGCGAATTCTCGTAGGTGCGTGGGAACTATGGGGAATAGTGGGGCACGACAGGGTACAGTAGAGGATTTGGCCCTCTGACATACTTTACAAGTACAGACCACCCTCGCTAGCCAGCACTCCATACTAATAAAGTATACCGACTCTCCCAACTTCCTACTGCACTTGCGCTCTCCAAAATGCCCATAACTCAAGTGGTAATACCAAATTAACTTGTTGACCATCTCATCCGGTATGCACACTAACCACTGATGCTGGTTCGGATTCTTTCGATAGAACAAGACGCCGCCTCTTACCAGGTAAAAACGTTGCATTGGGGTTTAATTAAAATAGAATGCAAATAATTTTAATTTTTTGTTTTAGTAGCTGTATGTCCGATTACACAGTCTCGTAAACGGTCGGCCCTGACTCGTATTATTACGCTATCTGACTGCTTAGAACAACAACAAAGAATGAAATGGAAATTTTCATTAACACAATTAATTAATTAATTAAGTCCCCAGCAACTATAAAACCTACGAAACCAAAGCACAAGTATAACTGTTCTGTGTGTGGAAGTATGACTCAACGTACGCATCTGGCACGGTTCTTCTTCAATAACACAAGAATTTTTAAATAACATTTATACTGAATTAATTAAAGAAAATAAAAATACCATAATTACTCAAGAAAATCAGAATTACACTCTAATACAAGAACACAAGCCAGATGCTTTGTTGACTGAACCTGTAATGACGCATTATTTAAAACATGGAAATAATGAAAAATAAATCAAGTTTCGTTACCTTCATATATTGACCAAAATCACTCTAATCATTACAATATATCTCCACACCGACTCGCTATCACCACATCTCAACAAGAACTTTTCAGTATCACATCTCAGCAAGCACTCCTTACTAGCACATCTGAACACGAACTGACTACCACGAGTCCTGGACAAGCACTGCCCACTACGACATCTCAATAATCACTGCCAGTGGAGGCGGCGGAACAATGCTCTCTAGCGATCTCTGGCGCTGTGGCTCAGTGTAGCCACCTTTCATATGCCCTTCCTCCACGGCTAGAATTTGATGGTATTTTTGCCAGCATTGGAGGTGAAAATACCACCAAATTCGTCAAAAAAATACAGACAAAAATAAAAGATAATATTAATGCGTAAATATCATATAACTAGATAAAATTTTGGCTTTGCACTGACCTTTCAATACCTAATATATAGTATACAGTAAGCAATACAAATTCTTTCATACATGTGACTTTACATAATAGTTTACACAAGTATTATGTGGTTAAACAGTTCAATCAATAGCGCCATCAATGACGAATATGTGCAGGTAAGGGTCTCATAACTTTTCACAAACAGTAATACACAAAAAAATCAGTTTATACAAATATTCACATAAACGCTTTCCATAGCCCAAGAATAAGCAGTTGACAGTTCCAGCAGTAGCACCCAGCAATGGTCAACAGGTGCAAAAAACCAACAAGTGACATTTTTTCAGTAGAAACAGTCCATCAGTGGCACCCAGTAATGTTGAATAGGTGCAGACACCAACAAGTAACACCATTTCAGTATAAGCAGTTCCATTATTGGCACCAGCAATGTTGAGCAGGTGCACACAGCAACAGGTGACATCTTTTCAGTAGAAACAGTCCATCAGTGGCACCCAGCAATGTTGAGCAGGTGCAGACATCAACAGGTGACATCTTTTCAGTAGAAGCAGTCCATCAGTGGCACCCAGCAATGTTGAGCAGGTGCAGACACCAACAAGTAACACCATTTCGGTAGAAGCAGTCCATCAGTGGCACCAGCAATGTTGAACAGGTGCAGACACCCACAAGTAACACCATTTCAGTATAAGCAGTTCCATTAGTGGCACCAGCAATGTTGAGCAGGTGCACACAGCAACAGGTGACATCTTTTCAGTAGAAGCAGTCCATCAGTGGCACCCAGTAATGTTGACCCGGTGCAGACAGCAAGAAGCAACATCATTTCAGTAGAAGCAGTCCATCAGTGGTACCCAGCAATGTTGAGCAGGTACACACAGCAACAAGTCACATTTCTCAGCGGAAGCAGTTCCATAAAATTCACTATCACTGATCACACTGTTCATCAGAGTTTATAAGCAGAAATTAAACATGTCCTAGTGGCACCAATCATGTAGAAAAGGTACAAGTAACAGTCCATAATTTTTACTATCACTGATCACACAGTTCATCAGCAGAAATTAAACATGACTAAATGTCACACATCATGTTGAAAAGTGCAGCACCATCACTAATCAGACAGTTCAGGCATGAACAATAGTTTGAATACACATACAATGCTTTTACACTAAACATACAAATCATAACAAACACACAAATGATATCAGATAATTGTCCTATTAACTATTACAATACACAAATATCAGTAAACCTATAATATTTATGGGTGTCAGTGCAAGAGCCACTACCAACAAATAAAATAATATTTAGGAGATAGGTGGGTAGGATTAGGAAAGGAAAACACACAAAACACACTCACTCATTTTTCATCCACATTAGTGCTACTGTGTAATTGAATAGTGTTAACTGTGTAAATGCAATTCTGTCAAAATTTTATGTTCATCATGTGTATCAATTAGTAGTGGCAGCAATGTATAACAGTCAATGATAGTTAAGTCAACGTCATAGTCATCATGTCAAGACCAATGTTTGCCAAGCCATATCAAAATGTACGGTTGCTGAACAACTGTCAGTGTGCCAAGATATGCAAATGCTTCCTCTCTCAAAAAAAGTATATACTGCTTTGTGATTTGACAAAGTGTGTGTGTAGACAATCTTCCTTCTACTTGAGTATTCTAGTCTGCCATCTTCATCCTCCTTGTTCCATATGGACCAACAAAAAAAAAATATGCTCCTCACTTACTTTACCTCTTATCCACCAAAACTCCAATAATCATCAGCATAATCTCAATACTTCACTAATACCTCTTCAATACGTCGATACCTATAAACCTTATCATCAATATCATTTACCTTACCTCTTGTCCACGAAAACTCCAATAATCATCACTTAATCTTAATACTTCAATAATACCTCTTCACTACGTCGATATATATAAACCTCAGCACCAATATCATTTCACTTCCATAACAACTCTTTCCTCTAGTCAGTCTCCTCGAACAAGTACAGACAAAATTCTAGTGCAAACTTCAATTCAGCATCCCATACAATCTGAAGACACAGTGTCCACACACAACCTCTGTGTAATCCATCTGACCCAAATTTTCTACTCATTATAAATTATAAGATACATTTTGGTTCCTTGTCCATCATTAAATAAAAGAAATGCATACATGACCTCTAACAGCCTTTAGTTTGAATAACTTTCAGTAAGTAAGTACGATTACGAAGTGTTAATGATCATAATATTTCACAGTGTGTACACCACTTCAAGAATCATGGCAGAAACAAACATGTGGAGTATTTTTTGTGTCAAGTGTCACTCCTTATTTCAATTACTCACGAAAAATGCAGTGTAATAACTGTCAATGGTCTAACCTAGTGTTGGTATGTCATGTCGTTAGCTTCCTAGCATAAATTTATACAGCTCCCATAAAACCTCCAGCTCATGTGACTTCTATGAAGTTTCTTGTACTAACGTCGTTTATGTCGAATTATACCAGTTCAGTTTCTTATCTTAAAATAGAAGGCGCTGAGCGTAAGCAAAACATGCGATAGCGAGTAAATATACCAGTAGTGAACAGAATGTCAACAAGTGGATGCAGCACAATTCTTACAACGAGGCTCTGCCAAGCGGACAATCTGTAACTAATAACATAGTGTAACCTAAACTTCTATGTTCGTACACTGTACATCAGCATTTCTATACACCAAATTAAAGAGTAGTTATGACAACAAAACAGAAATGTGTAAATATGCAATCCATACGCACAGCAGCAAACATATATCTTACGTAATAAACAAGTCATTAGCATCATATCAGCATAAGCAAATAAATGTACATATGTAATCTTAATAAGTAAACATGAAAGCACAAGCAGATAAATCACAAAGTATAACTTACATACATAACCACAGTCAGCACAATTAATCAGGTGACCATTATAATTTAAATAAATAAGCACCGCAGGCACATAATAAAAAAATATGACATCAGTGAAAGAGCATTGCAGCCAAGCGATGCATAATATATACAAATAACAACCCTGTTCTTCTTCTTCTTCTTCTGCTTTTACGGCCTCATTGGACCACTTCCGTCAATCATTTCTGGTCCTCTTCTTTGGTATTTTCCCCTTCCGAGTGGCCCAGTATCTCTTCATTCGTTCCGATGCTTTTCGTCGTTCCTCATCTGTAAATACCCTTTTCATTGTATGTCGTTTGTCAATTTTTGGTTTAAATCTTATTTCTGTGTCCCTCAACTTCTTTAAATTTGGCGTTTTGTTCTGCAAATCATCCAGGGTTATTTCCAGTTCTTCCATATCCTTTCTTATTTCCTTAAGCCATCCTCCTTGTTGTTTCAACTTCCAGAGTTTCTCAATAATTTTCCTTGATAATCTGGTTTCTGGTGTCCTCAGAATGTGACCACAAAAAGAGATCCTTTTCTTTCGTATAGTATCAGTGATGGGCTCCAGTTCTCTGTATACCACTTCATTTGGAACTATCCGCCATTGCCCAGCGGATAGGGGGGTCCTCACCGGTTTACCGGCGGACTTGAGTGAAATAAAATAGCTCTCGCGGACCAAACACTAAACAACCTCTACGGCTAACAACCGCAGTTGTAACTCGGAGCTTGCTCCATACAAGGTTGACTACCTTTGAAAGTCAAACAACCCTGTTCATTAATCAATAATTGTCAAAATCAGCAAATGTACACAAGCACGTCGCTTCACAAGTAAATTCATAGAACATGAAATTTAGCACAAGTATGAGTCACGTAATCGCAAGCAGCAAATTACGTCTAAAGTACGTACCTAAGTGGAAATATGTTACCTGAAAAATAAACTCAATTAATCATTACCTTTTTAGTTTATTAGTTTCATCTTCCAAATTACATTCCTCCTGAAATTTTCTCGATAGCAAGTCCTCTTAATGTCGGACACGCACAGAATTTACCTGAAGGTCTTAAATACTTTATACAACCGTATCCTGAAAAATACTGAACGTTAATAACATAATTTATAAAGTCACCATAGCTTTATACAGAATTTAGTCGGAGAAATTAGACTGTGTATTTGTTTACGTCTGTCAGTGCATTCGCACTGGGCGCTCGATCAGCTGTAGGCGGGTGACGTAGGAAGTAATTGTTTGTGGTCAACGACTGCCTTGTGCGGCGCGCAGACTGACTGTTGCTTTGAGTATGTGCCGCCGCCGAAACACAGCGCGGTATCCTTGTACTCTCCGCATGTTTACATGTAGCTGTTAGTTTCTCAAAATTGTCATTCCACAAAAATTTTAACGTTTGATATATGATGTATTCCTTTAGAGCGTCGTGATTTAAGAGTTTCTACTTCAATAGTGTTATCATGAATAATTTTGCGAACTCTATACGGACCGTTATAAAGCAGAAAAAATTTGCGACACAAGCCTTTTCCTTTATGAGACAAACGATGAGACTTAATTAACACTTTTTGACCAACTGACAAGATTTTTAAACGACCAGGACGCTTAGCTGATTTCTCTCTTCTAGCAGCTGCAGATGCAATATTTTGTAGAGCCAGGTTGACAACTCCCGAATGCCGCAGTTTCCGTGAAGGCGGAAAAGGAACGATTTCAGAAATGCGATTTGTTGGTACTTTATTTTTTAATATCAATAGAGGCGGTAAAGAAGTTGAGTCATTAGGAAGTTTATTCAGAATGTTTTGAAAAATATGAAGATACTGATCCCAAATGGTTCAAATGGTTCAAATGGCTCTGAGCACTATGGGACTCAACTGTTGTGGTTATCAGTCCCCTAGAACTTAGAACTACTTAAACCGAACTAACCTAAGGACATCACACACATCCATGCCCTAGGCAGGATTCGAACCTGCGACCGTAGCAGTCGCACGGTTCCGGACTGCGCGCCTAGAACCGCGAGACTACCGCGGCCGGCATACTGATCCCAAGTTCTGTGATTCTGATGACAATAAAGACGGCACAATTTATTGATTTCCTTCATCCATCTCTCTGAAGCATTAGATTGAGGGTGAAAAAGTGAAATAAAAATTGGTTTAATCTTACGACGCCGTAGAGTACGAAGCCAAATTTTAGAGCGAAACTGTGATCCATTATCTGATATAACCTTATCAACATGACCAACTTCTTTAAGAAAATGTTTGATGAAAGCGTTAGATACTGAACGAGCTGTTGCTTTGCGTAAAGGTGTAAAACACACATATTTTGATGTCAATTCCACTGCTACGAAAATGTACGCAAAACCATTAGTAGAACGAACCACTGGACCGAACAAATCGACTGCAGCCATGTCCTTTAATTTCGCTGGAATGATAGGAAACAACGGTGCTCTGTGAGAAAGAGTTGGCGGCTTAGCCTTTTGACATAATTTGCATTTGGCAAGAACAGATCGAATACGTTTTTCCATATTACTGAAGTAACAATTTTCTCATAATTTATGAAAGCATTTTCTGGGACCAAAGTGTGCATAACTGAAATGTGTAAACGAGGTGTGGCCAAATCATCCAATCTAACAAAGCGTCTAAGAAAATTACAGACACCAAGGAAACTACGAACATCACGTTTTGTGGTAGGAACAGCATAATTACGAATAGCGTCTAGCTTCTCTGGATCAGGAAGAATACCTTCTGTAGAAATAATGTGAGCGAGAAATTTCACCTGAGAACGACCAAATTCAGATTTTTCCAAGTTCTCTGTAATGCCAACTCTTGCAAAAATACGTAATAATGAATCCAAAATTTTGTTGTGCTCACTCCAAGAACGATTAGCAATAAGAATGTCGTCAACATATGAAGTAATATTGTCACGAAGATAAACAGGTAAAATTTCATTTAAACTATGAATGAATGCTGCAGAAAATATAGTAAGTCCAAACGGTAATTTCCAAAGTCACTTTTGGGTAAAACAGTCAAATCCGGTTATTGTTTACCTACTGTCTAGATAGATGGATAGTAGAAGAGTTGTTTTTTATAGATACAAAGAATAGTGAAAGAGTAGGCAGCGGTGCAGAAAACTAAAAGGGAAATAGCACCACTACAGCTCGGGGCCCTGTGATCGCTACGGCACATATTCACTTAGTGTAGTGAATTCCCTGAGGACTTTAATAGCTGCACATAAATTTCAGTTTGTGACTTAGTGGCAAATTTGGCGGAAGTGCGTATGTAAACTGATCTAACCATGCACATGGATGTATGTAATTCTTAGAATTGCGGAAGATCTTAAATTTCCGAACAGTCAAAAAGTGTTTATAGTCAAAGCTTCCGCCTCGTGGCGACGAAGACCTACCGCGTCTGTCCCAGTTTGAATGTCGATTATTGTCAAGTTCGCGCGCCTGGCGCTCTCTTGTTGCGTCCCGTAAATGAAACAAATTACTTTCTTCAAACCCTTCTGCTATCTGTGATTCTAAATTTCTTCTACTATCTTTTCCTATAATTTCGCCTTCGATTTGTTTGACTTGCTTTCGTAATGCCTCAACTTCCCTTTTAACGCGTTCATTAAATTTTCCTTGATTTTCAACATGCTTATTTATATTCTGATACTCTTCGGTTTCTGCAAATGGTAATGGAGCTGTACCATCTGAATCTCTGCCCCCATGTAAACTAAGACTTGTCAATTTATCTGAAATCTCCTCAACTCTTTCCGATAAGTCACCTATTTTTTCTTTCTGTTTATTTACGTCTTCCGTAAGTGTCGCGACTCGGGTTTCAGTGTTGACACATTTGGTAGTTAACTGTTCATATTGTTGTGTTAGATTATTTATTCTGTCATTTGGTACGGATTCCTCTATTCTCTCAAATATTTCTTCCTTATCGTGTGCACGTTGTAAATTTAACTCTGAAAATTTTTGTACTATCACGCGATCTCTTTCTTCCTGTTCTCTATCTTGTTCCCTTTGTCTAATCTCCACTGCAATTAATCTATTATTGTGAGAATTCAAAATCGGTTGTACTTCTTCTCTGATTTCTTTCTTTAATTCATCTTTCATATTTTTGAAACATGTCCCTATTCGTGAATCTAACCATGTTTCCAAAGTTCCCATCTCTGTTTTTAATTCAGATCCAAACCGTGTTTCCATTGTTCCCATATCAGTTTTTAATTCAGATCGTAAAGTTCCCATCTCTGTTTTTAATTCAGATCCCAGTGAGTCAAACCGTGTTTCCATTGTTCCCATTTGTGAGTCTAGTGAGTCGAACCGTGATCCCAAATTTAATATTGCACCCATCAACTGCTCCATATTAAATGGTTCAAAATTCTTTTCGCCCCTAACATTTCCCGCAAAACTAACTTCCTTCTGCATAGCCATAAAGCTATCTGTGTTCGATACTATTCCAGAATCTTCTGTCGTTAATCTCGGATTCTGTGAATTTTCTGATTGAGAAAAATTTTGAAATGGTTCTGGACTATTTTCCCGACTTATTAAATTGTTTTCAACTTCATTATTCATGATACTGTTTTCCTCTGTTGGCGAGTTCGCCATGTTAACAATTTCGTCATTCTCACTATCCATCATTTTTGTCTTTTCATCGATCGCGTAATCATTTACAAAACGTACAAAACTCGTCACTATATGAAAATTACACACAATGACACTATATCTCCAACAATACCATTCACACGAAATGTTTCCCTCAAACACGATTAATCGAACAATTGAAAAAGTTGCACTAAATTGTCAAACCCGTAGACAAGACAACAAAAAAAATAAATTTTGAAAAAATACCATTACAAGAATGCCAATTACCACAACTACACATGCAAAATAGACTACAATTACTAAACTACAAATTACTACAACAATACTACTGTCTACTATTTTTACAATCAGAAGAATTCCAAGGGACGATCCTGGCAGGGTCGCCACGTGCATGGGGGCTTAATTAAAATAGAATGCAAATAATTTTAATTTTTTGTTTTAGTAGCTGTATGTCCGATTACGCAGTATCGTAAACGGTTGGCCCTGACTCGTATTATTACGCTATCTGACTGCTTAGAACAACAACAAAGAATGAAATGGAAATTTTCATTAACACAATTAATTAATTAATTAAGTCCCCAGCAACTATAAAACCTACGAAACCAAAGCACAAGTATAACTGTTCTGTGTGTGGAAGTATGACTCAACGTACGCATCTGGCACGGTTCTTCTTCAATAACACAAGAATTTTTAAATAACATTTATACTGAATTAATTAAAGAAAATAAAAATACCATAATTACTCAAGAAAATCAGAATTACACTCTAATACAAGAACACAAGCCAGATGCTTTGTTGACTGAACCTGTAATGTCGCATTATTTAAAACATGGAAATAATGAAAAATAAATCAAGTTCCGTTACCTTCATATATTGACCAAAATCACTCTAATCATTACAATATATCTCCACACCGACTCGCTATTACCACATCTCAACAAGAACTTTTCAGTATCACATCTCAGCAAGCACTCCTTACTAGCACATCTGAACACGAACTGACTACCACGAGTCCTGGACAAGCACTGCCCACTACGACATCTCAATAATCACTGCCAGTGGAGGCGGCGGAACAATGCTCTCTAGCGATCTCTGGCGCTGTGGCTCAGTGTAGCCACCTTTCAACGTCGAAGCCGATTTTCGGCCGGGTCACTCAACTTTGCTTCGATCACCCGCCAATTCTCGTCCATGTCTTGTTCCCTACCTATTCTAGACAAAGCATCGCCTACGTATCTTTCACACGGCACACCTTTCATGTAAAACAGGTCGTATACATTTTCGCTAGGATCAGTGTCCCTCTGCACTGTGAGTCCAATCGGACCTCGAGATAGTGCATCTGCCACTATGATCTGTGTGCCAGGCACGTAATGGAACTCAAATTTAAATTCCTGCAGAAATAGCGCCCATCTAATCAATCTCTGGTGAATAAGTTTTGCTGTCATCAGGAACTGCAGAGCCTTATGGTCTGTATATACCTTTGTGACACGGCCAAACAAGTAATAAATGAATTTGCGAAACCCCCAGACCATCGCTAACGCCTTTAGTTCGGACACGGCGTAGTTTTGTTCCTCCTTATTGAGCACAAAGCTCGCGGAGGCAACGGGCTTTGGCACCACACCATCGTTCTCTTCCCACTCCTGGAATATAACAACACCTAAGCCCGCCCGGGAGCTATCCGTGGCCATACAAAAGGGTTTGGACAAATCCGGATGTACAAGCAGACGCGATAACATCAGCGCTTCTTTTAAATTTTCAAATTCCCGTTGCGCAGCATCACTCCACACTTACATACCGTGTTTTTTCCCGTCAGGGCACACAAACAAGGTGACGAGATTCCCTTAATTTTTATAAATCTTTTATACAAATTAATGATCCCAAGATACGCCCACAACTGTCTCTTACTCTTAGGGACTGGATACTCTTTGATTGCCCGCAGTTTTTCCGGGTCTGGGCGAGTCCCGTCAGTGGTTACTATGTGCCCAAGAAACTTGACCTCTCGTCGTCCTAATTCAGATTTCTGTAAATTTATTGTCACCCCACATCGTCCAAAAGTCTGTAAAACTTGATTCAGGACGTCATTATGGTCGTACCACGTCTTATCCGCGATGAGTACGTTGTCCACGTAAAGTGTAATCCTACGCCGCAACGATTTGGGAAACTCTGTACCAGCCGGCCGGTGTGGCCAAGCGGTTCTAGGCGCTTCAGTCTGGACCTGCGCAACCACTACGGTCGCAGGTTCGAATCCTGCCTCGGGCATGGATGTGTGTGATGTCCTTAGGTTAGTTCGGTTTAAGTCGTTCTAAGTTCTAGGGGACTGATGACCTCAGATGTTAAGTCCCATAGTGCTCAGAGCCATTTGAATCATTTAGCCAAACACCGAGCGAGGTGGCGCAGTGGTTAGCACACTGGACTCGCATTCGGGAGGACGACGGTTCAATCCCGCGTCCGGCCATCCTGATTTAGGTTTTCCGTGATTTCCCTAGATCACACAAGGCAAATGCCGGGATGGTTCCTTTGAAAGGGCACGGCCGACTTCCTTTCCCATCCTTTCCTAAACCGAGTTTGTGCTCCGTCTCTAATGACCTCGTTGTCGATGGGACGTTAAACACCAATATCCTCCTCCTCCATTTAGCCAAACTCTGTATCTATCGCCCGGATAAATGCGGCGGAAGACACATTGAGTCCGAATGAGAGTTTCCGGTAGACATAACATCACCCACACCACAAGAATTCCGTATATTTTCTACAGGATTCGTCCAACTCCACTTACCAGTAACTCGACTTCATGTCAAGGGAGCTGAGAACGGATACGCCATGAAACTTCTGCAACAGCTCATCTAGTGTCTCAGGCCTATCTGTTTCAGTGTCGATGATAGTATTTATTTGGCGTGAATCAAGGACTAGCCTTACTGAGTCGTTCTTCTTGGGGATGCATAACATTGGGCTGTTATAGGAACTAACACCTGGTTCTATAACTCCTTGTTGTAACATTGTCTCTATCTCACGTGACACTTCCTCTCTGTACGCAAGCGGCACGACACACTGTCATACGAAAAATGGATTATGGGGTTTAACCCCGAACTTGTAGGTAAAACCTCTTATAGTGCTTGTGTGCCCCATAAACACACGGCTGTTCCTTTGCAAAATCCCTTTCACGTTGTTACGGATTCCATCATCTTTAATGTGGCTCACTTTCTCGTTCATTAAAGACTCCAAATCTATCGCATCTGATTCTTTATTATTCTGTGTTTCCAGTTTGATCCTCGCATTGCCTTGGCCCAAATGTCCTGTGTCCACTGACAGTCTAAGAGACTCGACTATCTGCGTGTCTACATTTATAGCGTCATCGAATTCCATCCTAATTTCTTCGTCACCAATTCCTATGGTGACAAATCCACGTTGCAGATCCAAGGTGGCTTGGCACCGGCCGAGAAAATCTATCCCTAATATGACCTCAACCGTCATTCTTTCTACAACCAAGAACACAACACTAATAGTTTTCTCTTTGTACACACACTCAACTTGACTTTGCTTTTTCACTTCGATGCTTTTCCCAGGCACAGCACCTTGCACCTTCGTACGCTGTAGCCACTTCACATCTCTCCCACAACAATTAAATACGTGTCTTCCCACATAACAGACGCTTGACTCCCTGAGTCTAAGATATGAGGAATTATTACGTTATTTACATCCACGCTGACAATTGGTAATTTAAATGCCGAAAATTCCTCTAGTTCTTCCAAAAGAACTTCCCTCGTCTCACCATACTTTATGTACAAATCTAATTTATTATTCCCTTTATCATCAGACTCAGGAGCCGTGCTTGCCTGTCAAAGTGTTTTGCTCGCTCCTACTGCCGCATCGTTCTCCCTAATATCCTGTCGTGGATCTGCTGGCCTTATTTCGACATCAGGAGAGGCCGAGTAGCCAGTATGGCTCGCTCCATTACTATAATGGTTCCGCCTCCGTTGGTTTCGTCCCCGGTTATTTGAAGGGCCAAAACCTCTCCCACGTCCGTTACCATTTTGCGGGTATGACACATAATGTACGTTCCTGTACCTTTGCTGATAGCGGTTATGCTCGTGGCGTTCGTGCTCACTTCTCCGCACTTCTTGCACTTTGTTCAGCACACTTTCCTCCCCTAATTCTTGTAACAATTGCTGGAAGACAGCCACCTCATGCATGCTCCTTCCCGCGATTGTTATCTCCCTACATGGTCTATACGGTAGTTTTGTCAGGCATATTCTGATCAACTCCGCGTCTCCATATGGCACATCAAGGTATTGGTTATCTTTGACCATTTCCTGGAAGTACCATACAGGATTCTTCTCGGTATGGTTCTGGCAATTTTCTTTCATTTAAATGTTTAATTTTAGCCTATCCTGTATGCTCTTTGACCAGAACTCATTCAGGAAAGCTTTAAAAAATCTTGATACGTCACACAGTCTTATCGCTAATTGCATATTGGCACTTGCTTCGTCACGATGGTGAGTTCATACCTCATTTTATCACCCTACGAAGTCGGCATCGTATCTTGAAATTGCCCCAAGCACACACACAGGTGTTGTGGATTATTCGAGTCAGAATGTACCGAATAATTTACTACTGACACAAAGTGCCTGCGGCATTCCTCCTCATCTTGATCGACTTCTTGTGAACGGGCTCCCACGGTGGGACCTGCTACTGGCTCTCTTATTTCGCAAAGACACTCCCCCAATTCTTTTATCTCCTCAGATCCAGTGCGACGACGCGTATGCGCGCCCATTGAATCATCGGCATTCATCGAATTTTCCTCTTCATTTCGCTGCGCCGTCTTGTCTCTCATCAGTTTCGCTATCGCCTCCCTGTTCTGGCGATTGATATCTTCTTGTGCCTGACGAAAACTCATTAACGACTGCACTTCCTCACTATCTTTCACTACATTATGCAGCTGTAGCGCATCTAGTCGCTTACCAAATTCGTTTATTTTCTTTTCGTCACTGGTCGTCGTTACAACGCCCTCTGCAATCACGCCTTCTATGCGTTCGTTCACTGCCTCGAATCTTTCGTTAACTGTCCTTTCATTCCCCTCGACCCTCTCTTGGAGTAAATATGTTATAATTTTTTGTTCCTGAAATTGCCCATTACATTCTTCCCTCAAATCGTCAAACCGCTTGCCTGTCTCTTCAAACCTCTGTCCTATTTCTTCAAATCTCTGGCTAGACTTCTTATCTATCTCTTCAAACCTCTGTCCTATTTCTTCAAACATCTGGCTAGACTTCTTATCTAGCTCTTCAAACCTCTGTCTATTTCTTTCAGAAGAAAGGTCATCCAAGCTGGCACATCAGTGACATGAGCCTCACTTGGAACATCACGATTTGTTGCTTCTGAGCCTGGTGAGGCGTGTCCCCCTGTATCGCACTCTTCGGCAGCGGCTTCGCCTAACGGTAAACTCGACTGACCCCTCTGAGGCCATTGTCCTCCCTCCCCAGCACAAACCGGATTGCTGACAGTGTTGGGTCAATGACTGCGCTCGGGGAGGGAAAGTCGCCACTGGCGGCCATTTCCTGTTCGCCTACATCACGTAACTCGACTAAATTTTCTGCCTCCATGTTCGCGTTACTCCTTGCCCATGACCTACTTATTACGCGCATTACCCTATAGCAACCACAAAGTTAACAACCAAAACTTGCTCTACCTCTCCAATATCTCCCCTACAACTTTCACAAAATCAATGACAGATAAAAATCAACTGTATTGAATATCTCTACACACTCATTTCGGACAACGCTGAGTACGAGCAAAACAACGCTGATCACTCTTCAACAAAGCAACATAGAACAGTTCCTGAAAATAAAAAGATTAATGATGCTAATCTAAACCAATTCCAGAAACAAGAAGGATAATTATTTTATCTAGCTGTTTTACAGAAGTGCCTAGGATTCGGCGATTAAATAATCTATCCTGGAAGGGTCGACAAGTGAAAGATTACCATCAAACCTCCTTGCCTAGGGACGCCAGATGAAAGTTGATGTCATCAAGCCCTGAATGAAAATTGCGCAACGGATAACTGGGGAGGGGAGCTTGAGAGCGCTACCTAGAGATCGTGCCCTTTCTATACGATACTAGGCAAGGGGCTGGAGTGCTGACACGCTGATGTGTGGGTCCCTGCCGAGTCTCCATTGATGCCGAGTCTTGCGGGCGCGGGCGCGGACCACAGACGGAGCGCTTGACTCGGCACGGACCGATTACGGAACGCCCAGCTCCTTCCAGGCATACATACTGGACTTGATCGGCCAAAGAACCAGTCTCAGGTAGCACCTGAACAAGACAGCGAGGCACGTTGTTGAAATATCGTGTGAGAACGATACGAATATCCGACTGGATTCCCGATTATCCGGGATGTCAGATCAGAAGTATTTTGAATATTTTTGAACCTGCATGGGGTTATTAAGAAATTACAAAGAAATTGATGCAATTTCATTTCCAAAATGCTTCTTCAAATTGAGGTACCATTTAATCCAATATTATACAGTTGAAGGAGACCAAATCTTACCAGATATGCATGACATGATGGCTGAGGTAGTAGGCCTCATTAACTCCACCTATTATGTATTTTACAAGGATAATTAAATATTACATCTCACATTTCAATTTTTATAATTTTTTCCTAATAAAAACGTTATTTTTTCTGTAATTTAGTTGATACTGCAATAAAGCTTATGTTTATTACAGAAGTATCGACTACTGCAAAAAATTTGGGCAATGCTTTATGAACCTTAGGAAATATTTGTACCTGAATTCTGAAAAATACAACTTGCAGGAAATTTTCGAATGAAGATATGAGTCCGATTAAACTGTGCCTCAGAACATTCCTGAAGCATAGTCTTCATCTTTCAGCATTTCTTCATCTTCAAGCTTCCTCTTCACATTCCTTTAGTACCTCTTCCTTCTTTGGTAACTTGAAGACCGAATCTGTAAGCTTCATGCACCTATTGTCTGTCACACACAAGCAATTGATCTTTGATATTAGAGCCACATTTTATGCCTAAATTTCTCAGGACTTGCAACCTTCATATCACTCCATCATTAAAACATATCACTGCATATAGTACACCAACTCTAATGTATTTAGTCCTACAAAAACGTTATTGGGTAATCTTTCCGATATGCAGTGGCTGAAACTTTCGTTTGTATTCAGAGTGCCCCCATAAAGAGATTTACTAAGCAAAATAAGGTCATTTAGGTCTCTAAAAATTAGTTTTATTTCATTCATATCAGGCTAGGAAGAGAATGCTTATGATACTACATCTGACCACTTCATTTTGCTTTTTGGTAACCACACCAAGAATCTGCTCCTTTAGGGTAAAGTCCATGAACAGGGTGGTCATCTGTGTACAACTTATGAAAGTAGATGAGCCATACAGCTTTTGTCATTGCTGTAACTTCAATCAGAGTTGCATTTCGTCTAATGGCCAGTACATAATAACTCTGAACAAGGTCTTCAGAAGAAAGTCTATTTCAGTTTCTGTCAATCTGCATTGGCCAGACAGAGATGTTCCTTGAGGGAGCAACTTTCCTTTCATTTCTCTTCATAGCTTCCTCAATCTAGCACCCATCTTCTGTTGCACATGTCCATAACACTCCAGTTTTGTTACCAAGGTATCACCATAAACATTGAATTCATTAATTTTATTGAAAGCTTTAGAGTCCCCATCACCTAAGTACTTAGTACATCTGACATTGTAAATGGGCACCGACCTCTGAAATATTTTTAGAGCTCCATCAGACTCCATACCTCCACTGTAACCATTATAATTCTTAGAACATTGATGTTCAATATATCATTCAGTGTTACCATGACAGTACTTAGATAAGCACTCAACATCAACAAATTTTCCATTCTCCTAAGAAGTAGCACTTACAATACCATTCAAGGAACGATGTCCTCGACATTGTCAAGTCCCATCAAGTGCAACAGCATTGACCCTGGTTCCACTAATATTTAAAGTTTCTTCTACTACACGTTTCATATATGCCTTAGACCCAACTGTCAAGGTACTAAAAATGTTTATATGTACTTGATGAGCCCACTAGGAGGAGGAGGAAGGTCCATCAAACCACAAAACGTCTGAGCAGCCTTTTTTCCTTTTCGTATTGCATGCATTGCATACACTAACACCAAATTGACATCATATGAATAATGCATAATGTTCGAAGTTATTTTCAAGGTAGATTTACTGCAGGATCTACACGCAACAACTAAATGTGGCGCTAAACCCTTCCTGCTACTTTGCTGTTCAGTTATTTCCATACAGCCTACACCATCACATTATTTACATTCCGTCATTTCCTGTATCAGAGAAGATAAGATGCCCACAGGAACAACATCAAATACACTACAAACAATGTCATTGTTAATACAAAAATTTCAATCACCAGGAGCCATGCCACGTGGGAGTTTCTTCCCTGGAGAACTGATACAAAGATTACTTTCAACAGTGTGGCTTGCTTTGTTTGTGAACTGGTTACCACGGAATTTCCTTTTGTTGAATTTCTTGATGTGTGGCATAGTTTGTATTTATTGCACACTAAAGGGTATGTACTTCCATAAATATATATAACACTTGGGCAACAAATATTCAGTAACACGAGCAGAATCTGCTTCACTGAAACAAAAGTAAATACCACCAAAGATAACGATTTACAGACAGTAGAAACCTGCACTATAGCCAACATATACAATGTATCACAGGTGTAATCGCTGGAAACAGAAAGTTCACAGTTATTTTGGAAATAACACTGATTTCTGTAACAGAAATAAAGGAGGTTGGGTGGTGTACATGACTGTAACTTTAAAATTTGGTTTATATATGTCTTTTTTTATTTGAAACGCTATAATATATAAAAAATTCGATTTTTCTACCATTTATAAGTACCCCATATCCTTAAATTTACTGATCCTTACTTTACCTCCTGTTTTTAAATTTTGGAGATGCTAGACCCATATCCCACGTAGGCCTCCTATTTTTCTCATTAACTTCTATTGGTTTCATTTTTATAGTTGAATATCTTGTGTTATTGTATTCATCAACTAAATTTTTAACTCAGTGAACCCACTTATAATGTCCCTAAAGAGCAAATCTTTACCACATATTTTCTTTAAGTGTTCTGTTAAATATTTCAACAAGAAATGCTTTTAATTCACTAAAATTTGAATAATGCTTAATGTTATATTGCTTCATCAGTTCCTTAAATTATTTACTGTATAGTTGATCGCCATTATATGTTTGTAAATTTTTTGGCTTTCTAGCGATGGAAATTTTTTCAAAAGCAACAACAACATTCTTACATGTTTTATCTTTAAGGGGAATAGCCCAGGAAAATTTAGAAAAGATATCGATAACAGTTAATAAATATTTATATCCCTGATTTATCTTTGAAATTCATTTCAATTTGCTGGAATCCATTTCCATTAGATCAGCTTTCCATAGGTCATCAATATCGAGAAAAATTACACATTCTCATTAAAATTTTTTTGTCATCAGTTTATGTAATTCATTAATGATTTCTGCACGAATATTAGGGATGAGAATTTGCTCACCTCTAGACTTACAAAATTCTTTAAGGAATTTATTCTTTTTGCTTTTACATAGTGTACAAAGACCTTCAATTCTTTGTCTTCTATTTTTAGTTGTTAACATGTGAGGATTATGAGTCTCAATAAATCTTTTACACTTTAAACAGTAGATGTGATTATGATTATCCAGTTATATAGCATAAAAATTTAGTAAGACTCAAATTATGTCACCAAATATAATTAACTTTACATCAACTGGAAGAGTTTTAACAGAATCTTCTAATCTGAAATGAGAAAAATTGATTTGTTTTACAATTATTGACTGATTACTATTATTTGTTTGGTATAGTTTATCAGCCTCCCCTACAGTGATATCACAGTCATCCGATTTTAAATCTCTGCTTATATTCTTACCAACAATTAATGACTATTTTAAGTCAAAAATCGTATATGGAAGTATGCATTTTTTGTTAACTTCCAGTCATAAAACGAAATTCAATAATTTGTTTATCATGTACTTTATCTTTAAGATTACTTACCTCATGTAAGTATGGAGTCAAATCTCTTTTTGAGAAATAATCTGAAAAAGCTTTCTCTCCTTCATTTCTTGTAAAAGAATTGGACAGACCGATTTTACTGTCATAATTATTCAACTGTGTTAGAATACTTGTATATTCAGGTTTTGTAACAACATTTGGTAACTCATTCTGTAAATAATGTTTGTTCACTACATCCTTAGCATCAAATGGGTCACTTACATTCGTCATTCTTCTACCCTTAAACACAATATAGCCTCCAGTTACTTTAAAAATTTCATCTATTAATGATTTAAAATCTATGATTAATGACTCAAATTTTGAAATTAATTCATTAGCAGTTTTTGGCTCTGGTGACTGAAAATCCTTAATGAGTTAATTTCCAAAAAATGTCCATTTAATAAAGTCAGAATATCACTAAACTTGTAATTTCAGTGCAAATACACATAAATGACCACAAATTGCTTCATTAAAGTTTTGTACTCTCTCAGCATTGTAGTACAGATCTTTTTTCCCAAATAATTATCTAGTTTAATTGGTATATTACCACCAAATGAATCAAAAACAAATTTTATATCTTTATTTTTATGATAACAAATTCAATGAGAACCAACATGATCAGATGTATCTAAATTAACTATTACAGATTCTTATTCTCTAGGATGGCTTGTTAATTCGTAGATCATAAGGACAGCACAAAAGAGTTTGGTTTTTCATTGTTTCACTAATTCTTCTATATCAAAATTATTTAATGTAGTTGCATAGAAATCGATTACTTTTTTTGAAACTTTTTTCTAGATCCTGCACCTTTCTTTTCCTTTGCTTGATCATGCCTTTTTTGTGCTTCTAATTCTGCATCAGCTTTTTTCTTGTTTATTACTACATTTGCAATTGCTCCAGATCCACCAGCAAGTGAACCAATAGTTGCTAGATATGGTAACACAGCTGAGAGTAATGGAAGAAATCCATCTTCCTGTTTTGTTAATCCAGTGCCTTCTTTCTTTTTTGTTCGAAAATCTTTAACACAACAGTTATACTTAGTGTAATGAGTAAATTACAACCAGTTTTTTCAGTTTCTTTCTTTCTTGTGCATCAGTTAAAAATGGATCAATATTATTTAATGGATCATTATTCATTTGATATTCGATTTATTTTGTATTATTCTTGCCACTAGGTAGCAAAGTATATTCGATTGAAAAGTTATTCATTTATATAGATTAAAAAATTTATAAGAATTAATATTTTTTAGATAGCAGTGTCTTACTGCTACAAAAATTTTCACACTCCCCAAACATTGTCATTCATACCTAATTTTCCATACATAATGCCTTTAACTGCAGTGGGTGCAACTTTTTCTCCTAATGTTACATTTCTTGCATGCATTCTTTCATTTGCAGCTAATTGAAGATCTTTCTCAGCTTCATGTCTTTTTTCTAAAATGTTATGATCACAATTGGTAGTGTCATGTTGTTTGCAAGTTCTGTCTAATGCATTTATTCCTTGATCTCCATGTGCTGAACTTTCTTTTAGTTTATTGAAAGGCCCACCAAAGTTATAGCCCAGAAGATGCATCTCAGGCTTTGGTACATTATTTAAAACGCAAATGGCTATTCCTTTTCCATGTTTTTCACTTTTACAAAATGTGTGGGGGAGGTTATTCAAAATTCTGATCAAATGTGGAATTCCTTTTGGATTGTTAACGACGAAATCACTAAATTTATTGGCCAACATTAACATTATTCCCAACTTTTCATTGTGATGATTTTTGATTCTGTCAATTAATTAGTTAATATCATTCATCCAGACATATTCGATTGGCTTTTTGGAATATTTTTTACGAAGACTTCACCAACTTTTTCTCCCTCACTTTGCAATTAATCATCTAAATTTTTTTCCTCAGTCCTGAAAAAATTTACTAAAAATTTCCTTTATCAAATATTTGTAATTACTTCCTCTATTCGATTTTCTTTTATTTGAATTATTATCAGAATATAGTGCTCCTGAACAGTATAATATATCTGCATAATTTGATAAATCAGAACCTTTATATAATGTATTGATCTCTTCTATACTTACCTGATTTTTAGTAAAAGGATTTGTTAATCCATGTGTTTCTTCATATCTATTATCATCAGTAGTTTATTTAGCTCCATCAAATTGTACTGGTAATTTATCAACAAATTTAAATAAACAATCCAGTCTTAATCCAAAAATTTAATCTTCATTGTGATTAATATATTCTATCATTCTTTCACTTACACTTATTTGTTTAACATTTTTATAATTTTTTGTTTCTGTTTCTTTTCCACACTTCATTAATACAGCTTGTATTTCTGATTCACTTAATGTACAGTCACAGTGTGGACTTCCAAATTCTTTAATGGCGGTATATCATTAAATTCTTCTAACTCATAATGAGAATTAGGAGCCATTTGCTTTTCAGCTTGTCTATTTTCTTCAACAGCTTTCAAAACATTATCACCTAAACCTTCAATACCTTGTTTAACTTTTTCAATTGCATTTTTTTATATTTATATTTTTTTATATTTTTCATACTCTGTTCTTGGTTGTTTCTTCCATTTTTTAAGGTCTTCTCGTAACTGTTCTTTTACTGTTCTATTTAGACTAGCTTTTTAACAACTTCTTCATCATATTTTGCACACATTTAATACAGATGAAAAATACATTAACTAAACATTTTTAACATCTATGTTTAACATTTATGTTTATGTTTAACGTTTATGTTGTTATGTTACATTGTATATTATTTCTAAACTTCACTTCATTCGCTTATCTAGTCATGTCTATCATATAAAATCCGAATTGATCATTCCAGCATTGACTACACATTTCTATGAATTCAAAAAACTTTAAATCCCCAGTAACAAACTCATGGTTAATATGATTTACATTTGTGTCATCTTGTCTAAAGATATTTAAAGAATTAAGATTATCTCTGACTAATGGTTCCATTATTTTGGAGTAAGTTTGAGCCAAATAAAAGCAATCAAGTCCTCTACAACTTACTCTAGTTAAATATTCTCTAATTATATTCTGATTTTCAAGAATGAAGTCATCAAATACAAGTACTGAATATTCTTGACATTGATCTAATGGAATAATTTCCTCAATATTTTCAATAAAAGTAGTAATATTTTTGTTACACTTATCTTCATTTTTACAACTTTTTAATACATTCTCGATATTTCAGTTGATCTAATTTTTATAAGAAATGTACAAATGTACAAATTTTATTTCATTTCAACCATCCCAGTGCTAGAACATAATTATCGATCATTAATGTTGTTTTTCCGTTACAACTTGGTCCGATGGTTGCACATCAAATAGAATTTGATAAAAGTTTACCATGTCTATTTATTGATTTCTTCTCTGGTTCTTCTTTTGGTTCCCAATCACTATTCATTTAATTAAATAAATTTTTAATACTAAATGAGCAGATTATTTCAATTGAGTGGTAATTCGTCTGTCTGAAAAAAAGATTAACTATACCTATGCAAAACATTCTTAGTAATGTTGCTTTGGTTCGCTGTTATTAAATTTTCTTAGGTCCAAATATGCTGAAAAATAAATTATGTTGTGATGAAGAAACGACAGACATTCATTGTCCAGTATAGTTTGAAAAATTTGGAAAAATGTATTCATTCCAAAAAGCCAAGTATTCACATTGAAGCTGATGAAATTTTAAACAGACTGTCATTGAGATTGATGTTAAGTTATATATGGATGTTGTTGTTGTGGACTTCAGTCCTGAGACTGGTTTGATGCAGCTCTCCATGCTACTCTATCTTGTGCAAGCTTCTTCATCACCCAGTACCTACTGCAGCCTACATCCTTCTGAATCTGCTTAGTGTATTCATCTCTTGGTCTCCATCTACGATTTGTACCCTCCACGCTGCACTCCAGTACTAAATTGGTGATCCCTTGATGCCTCAGAACATGTCCTACAAACCGATCCCTTCTTCTAGTCAAGTTGTACCACAAACTCGTCTTCTCCCCAATTCTATTCAATACCTCATTAGTTATGTGATCTACCCATCTAATCTTCAGCATTCATCTGTAGCACCACATTTCGAAAGCTTCTATTCTCTTCTTGTCTAAACTATTTATCGTCCATGTTTCACTTCCATACATGGCTACACTCCATACAAATACTTTCAGAAACGACTTCCTGACACAAATCAATACTCGATGTTAACAAATTTCTCTTCTTCAGAATCGCTTTCCTTGCCATTGCCAGTTTACTTTTTATATCCTCTCTACTTCGACCATCATCAGTTATTTTGCTCTCAAAATAGCAAAACTCCTTCACTACTTTAAGTGTCTCATTTCCTAATCTAATTCCCTCAGCATCACCCGACTTAATTCGACTACATTCCATTATCCTCGTTTTGCTTTTGTTGATGTTCCTCTTACACCCTCCTTTCAAGACACTGTCCATTCCGTTCAACTACTCTTCCAAGTCCTTTGCTGTCTCTGATAGAATTACAATGTCATCGGCGAACCTCAAAGTTTTTATTTCTTCTCCATGGATTTTAATACCTACTCTGAACTTTTCTTTAGTTTCCTCTACTGCTTGCTCAATATACAGATTTAATACCACCGGGGAGAGGCTACAACCGTGTCTCACACTCTTCCCAACTACTGCTTCCCTTTCATGCCCCTCGACTCTTATAACTGCCATCTGCATTCTGTACAAATTGTAAATAGCCTTTCACTCCCTGTATTTTACCCCTGCCACCTTCAGAATTTGAAAGAGAGTATTCCAGTCAACATTGTCAAAAGCTAGAGATTCTAGAAACGTAGGTTTGCCTTTCCTTAATCTTTCTTCTAAGATATGTCGTAGGGTCAGTATTGCCTCACGTGTTCCAACATTTCTATGGAATCCAAACTGATCTTCCCTGAGGTCGGCTTCTACCAGTTTTTCCATTTGTCTGTAAATAATTCGTGTTAGTAATTTGCAGCTGTGACTTATTAAACTGATAGTTCGGTAATTTTCACATCCGTCAACACCTGCTTTCTTTGGGATTGGAATTATTATATTCTTCTTGAAGTCTGAGGGCATTTCGCCTATCTCATACATCTTGCTCACCAGATGGTAGAGTTTTGTCAGGACTGGCTTTTCCAAGGCTGTCAGTAGTACTAATAGAATGTTGTCTCCTCCTGGAGCCTTGTCTCGACTTAGGTCTTGCAGTGCTCTGTCAAACTCTTCACGCAGTATCATATCTCCCATTTCATCTTCATCTATCTCCTCTTCCCATTTGCATAATATTGTCCTCTTGAACATCGCCCCTGTATAGATCCTTTATATACTCCTTCCACCTTTCTGCTTTCCCTTCTTTGCTTAGAAGTGGTTCACTTTTCTCCAAAGGTCTCTTTAATTTTCCTGTAGGCAGTATCTATCTTATCCCTCGTGAGATCCTTACAGTTGTCCTCTAGCCATCCCTGCTTAGCCATTTTCCACTTCCTGTCGATCTCATTTTTGAGACGTTTGTATTCCTTACTGCATTTTTGCATTTTCTCCTTTCATCAAATTCAGTATCTATTCTGTTACCCAAGGATTTCTACTAGCCGTCGTCTTTTTACCTACTTGATCCTCTGCTGCCTTCACTATTTCATTCCTCAAAGCTACCCATTCATCTTCTACTGTATTTCTTACCCCCATTCCGCTCAATTGTTCCCTTATGTTCTCCATCATACCCTGTACAACCTCTGGTTCTTTCAGTTTATCCAGGTCCCATCTCCTTAAATTGGCACCTTTTTTCAGTTTCTTCAGTTTTAATCTGCAGTTCATAACCAATAGATTGTGGTCAGAGTCCACATCTGCCCCTGGAAATGTCTTACAATTTAAAATTTGGTTCCTAATCTCTGTCTTACCATTATATAATCTATCTGAAACCTTCTGGAATCTGCAGGGGTCTTCCATGTATATAACCTTCTTTTATGATTCTTGAACCAAGTGTTAGCTATGATTAAGTTATGCTCTGTGCAGAATTCTACCAGGCAGCTTCCTCTTTCATTTCTTAACTCCAATCCATACTCCCCTACTAGGTTTCCTTCTCTTCCCTTTCCTACTGACGAATTCCAATCACCCATGACTATTAAATTTTCGCCTCCCTTCACTACCTGAATAATTTATTTTATCTCATCATACATTTCATCAATTTCTTCATCGCCTGCAGAGCTAGTTGGCATATAAACTTGTACTACTGTAGTAGGCGTGGGCTTCGTGTCTATCTTGGCCACAATAATGAGTTCACTATGATGGTTGTAGTAGCTTACCCGCACTCCTATTTTTTTATTCATTATTAAACCTACTCCTGCATTACCCTTATTTGATTTTGTATTTATAACCGTGTATTCACCTGACCAAAAGTCTTGTTCCTCCTGCCACTGAACTTCACTAATTCCCACTATGTCTAATTTTAACCTATCCATTTCCCTTTTTAAATTTTCTAATCTACCTGCCCGATTAAGGTATCTGACATTCCACACTCTGATCCGTAGAACGCCAGTTTTCTTTCTCCTGATAACGATGTCCTCTTGAGTAGTCCCTGCCCGAAGATCCAAATGGGGGACTATTTTACCTCCAGAATATTTTACCCAAGAGGACGCCATCATCATTTAAACATACAGTAAAGCTGCATGCCCTCGGGAAATATTACGGCTGTAGTTTCACCTTGCTTTCTGCCGTTCGCAGTACCACATCATCAAGGTTGTTTTGGTTAGTGTTATAGGGCCAGATCAGTCAATAATCCAGACTGTTGCCCCTGCAACTACTGGAAACGCTGCTGCCCCTCTTCATGAACCACCCGTTTGTCTGGCCTCTCAACAGATATGCCTGTGACTGCACCTATGGTTCAAGTATCTGTGTTGTTGAGGCACGCAAAGATATTATCGGTAGTGTGCTTGGACTTATTAAACAAATTGTTGAGGCTAATGAAAAGACTCTTGCTAATGATTTTCCTAATATTATTTCATTTGAATTAATAAATACAAATGTTAATTTGGTTGATGGAATGTTTGCAAAGCATACTGATCGTTTTCATCAAGAATCTAATATTATTACCTCATTCAAGCCTAATGCAGAATTTGGTAGACTAATAATTCATGAACCACATTATCTCTTAAATATTCCTATTTTTTATCCAATTCAAAATTAAAAAATAACTACAACTGATGAAAATGATAATTTGATGGACTTTAATGTCGCTTATGTATCAATAATTTTAGAAATCTCTTAATAAATTTTATTCTTATTAAATCATGAACAAAATCGAGAGTTTTCTGTTTTACTCATTCCCATTGAATGAGAAGACTAAAGATAATCTAAATGTCTCCAATAAGAAACTGAGATTAATGTAAATATTGAAGGTGGGTGAGTTCATCCATATCATGTGCAATTATATCTGAGTTTTAGTATTATCGGAGCTGATGCTACAGATTATCCATCATATGATGGAATATCCAATAAAAAATTACTATGTGCAACAGTTGTTCGAGGTAATCACTATATAGAAAGGAAACAATATTATATCTGGAATGGATATACATAGCATAATCAAATTCCTCATATAGCATCAGCTTATTGATCATAAACATACCTCAACAGCATAATACACATCGTCATCTTAATAATAACATCATAACACATCTGTCAAATCTCAGAATCGTCGTAGCTTTCTGCAATAATTTCAAGACCTAAAAAAAAAACCTCTGCTCATTTCAACAGTGTCATCTACCTCCAACGTACTTTAAAAATCATGATCCCATACCAAATACATTATTCAGAGCTCTCATAGTATCACAATGGTTCCGGAAAAATGCGAACAGTTCACAAAGTACAGACGAAATACAATTTCATAAGTGTGAAGTTATCCATCTGTGTAATTGCGTAAACATGTGTCACTGATGTAGTAGAAAAATGTTTGTTTCTCTGTTAAATAATCGGATAGCTATGTAATTTGTGTGTTAGAGAAATATGGTACTGATGTGTAAAGTTGTATAAGCAAATACCATATTAGCTAGGGCTCCTTGTGCTTGCCAAACACATGGTACACAAATTAAGCATTTACCCCCCTGAGGATTAATGTAATTATACCCTCAGGTGTTACAGATTACAGCAATGGAATGAAATGTATCACGGAAAACCTTTGTATCATTGTACTTCAAATATCTTTAAAAATAAATGTTTTAAGTACAAAATTAATCACTCAAATACGTGTACTGTAGCGCTAAACTGTGCGTCTTGATGTAAGATAATCTCTGTGGAAGTGTCGTAGTTATCGTCCTCCGAAAGCTAAGTTCTGCAGAAGTCAATGTACTTACCTCATGATAAACAAAAGTGAAATGCTTTGCGTATAGATATCTTAGTTATTACGCTTATTGCCATGATGAAGAAAGTACTGTGCAGTAACGTATTGTTGTGCTACGGAAGAGGCTGCCTCATTGTAGCTATACCACAAAAGTTACTACTAAAACATGTTTTACTTTCCAGAATAATACAGAAAATCAGTGCAGATATAAAACAGATACAGTGCAAAAGCAATAATATAAATTGTGTCACTTATTAGTAGCGTCGTGATATAATCGTGTAGCTGTCAAAGAAACCAAATACTAAGTCATCTTTAATCTCACAGAAAGTACTTCAAATAAAGAATGTCTTTTCAACTAAACCAAAATGTTGCATTAAAATCTCATTAGCAGTATATGTAAGCCTTATAGTCGTTACGTAATCGTGCAATTAACAAGCAAGTATGTATACACAAAGTAACACCGTGTCCTCTGTTCACTATAACAATGCATTCGTAATTTCTGTTTAAATATGTTCCCTAGGTTCTAGACTGGATAGTGAACTTCAAAACATTGTTGCATGTTAACAGATTCTAAGCCTGACAAAGCATACTAGTAATGTAAAGTCAAAAATTTTATAGCAAAGACTAAGTTAAAAAAACAGATTGTCTCTCAATAAACGGTTTTACATGTGAAATGTGGTGTAATCCTTTACTCTTCATAGTACTCAGAGTTTGAACTTGAATGCAATTATCATGTGGTATACGTCGGTGAATAATACTGGAATTTTTCTCAAGGTTAGCCTCTATGTTATTTTTCTCTGAGCCAGCCGGCGCACGTGGCTGCCTGCGGTGCGAGTCATTGTCTGTCTCTTTGTTGGCGTGCATCGTTATTGGGATTAGGAGACCTAACTCTTACAAATCACTTACCTCACCAAAAATCTTCGTTACTCGAACTACTGCAATACAGCGAGCGCCACTACTGCCAGCTAAATAAAAGATTCAAACTACTGAAGGCACTAACTACTAATAGGCATAGTTAGCAAATGAAAGATTTTGATAGAGAACAAACAATGTATTTACCTCAATAGTGTTCAAAAGTCATAATGTATACAGCATTTCATGACATCCAGTCTTACAAATTTCAAAACTCCACCATTTCTCTCCCCACATCCACCACTGCTCGCGGCTCACCTCCAACTGCTCAATGCTACGTGCTGTTCACATCCATCTGCCCAACATTACAGTGGCAGACAACAATGCAAACTAGCCACAGACGTTACCAACAAGAAAACCTAAACAGTCTACTTACAATTGGGTCGGAGGAGCGCCGAGTTCAGAAACACGAAAGAGAATGCTGTGTATCCATCCAACTCGCTGCACGCCCATGTGTCAATATCGAGGGCAGTAATTGGGTCAATTATTCCATCCAAGCAACACCAAAATATTACACCGACCTACTGGGGAAGAATAACTGCAGACGTCAGTGGCAGAATGCAATAGTTAAGGACCGGCTGTCAACTCGTCAACATCGACCATCGTGAAGCGTTGGAATGTGGAGTGTGTGCCACTTACTGCAGACACCAGTTCGGAGTCATCAGTGCCACCGCAATCATCGTATTAGTCATCACCGTAATGCAGGTCATCACCTAGAAGGCGCCAGAGTGACGCCGCCGCCGTAACTATCGTTATGGTAATGATATTAAGATGCGTACATTGCGAAGTTGTTGTGATCCTGGGGTGAAAGCAAATCTTAAACAGGACATTACAGTGAAAATTTGAATGAATTAGGATAATTTCTTTAAAAAAAAGGCGAGTTCCTGTACTACAGCACTAAATAAAAACTAATATACTTGGTTACAAACAATTTACTTTTTACTTTGCTTTAAAAAAGTATATTATGGGTGTACCTTGTGTCTTTGTTATTACAAAGATTATTTTGTTCTTCTATTTATGTTGTTATTCCATCTGTCATGGAGAAGAATACATGAGTATACTGTGTTTTGTTGCGCCATAGCTCCATCTTTCACAGCAAACAGCTCCTGCAACCAAAGCAGTCAAATGACGTCATAGGCGGGTGTCTCAGGACCCCTCAAACACAATGCATACTGAGGCAAGAATAATTATTCAGTAAGTTGACGCTGTAGAAGACACCTCCCAGAGCCTCTGAAAAAAGGAGTCGCTAAATGTTATGGCACAAGCAGGGCTTCTGTAGGTGCCGAGATGATGGGAAAGCTGGGACAAATGATGTCATGTCTGCCCAACAGATTTTCCTGGCACCTCCAGCCTATTATATTGTAGTGACCAGGAGCATTGTGGTTTCAAAAACTCTGCTTGGTGAGGCTTGCTATTATACAAGTTTAACTCAAACAGACATTATGCGGTCATCACTACCTGCTAGCTATGAGGGAAGGTCCATACCACTCTTCGAATAGGGATGAATGAGTAAGCTACCATCACTGGACTCTGTCTACAATAGCCACATGTCTCTGCTCCTGCTAAGTCTGGATGCTGTCCACATGGTTCTTCTCCACTGGTGTGACACCCACTTGGTATTTGCCAACAGACGTTAGTCGTCTTCCTAGCGGCCTGGGGGTTTGAGACTGGGCCTTCTAGCTGTCCAGTCGTCACAGCCTCAGCAGGAAAACAATGTCACTGTTCATCATCCTGAGCAGGGACACAGCACTGCTGTCATCCATGCTGGGTGCTGTGGTTTGACTCCACCTGCCCCAGTATGCTTCAAACTGAGCAGCATAAACAGACCAGCTGCTGTGACTGAATTTTCTGTCCACCACTGTCTGCTGCACAGCAGCTGGCGCTAGCAATTCTGCTATTGTGCTGACCGCACTATTCCACTGGATGTCATCATTGTCTGAGGGAACATGCAATGCACTGTCTGTTGTATGCGTCACTGATGACACCAGAAGGCCTCTGCAGACTGAAGTAAGCATACATCACGAAGGATGGTTGCCATCTCCCCTGCACCACCTCCACTGCAGTAGCTTGATAGGAAATATAGGGACTATACATCCAGTACGGTTTCCATGATGAACAATCATGACAACCTCCACCATCCCACTGAAACCAGGCCCAGGGTGGTGAATTGCAGACATCGTGACCTGTCACGACTAGCCACATATCCAACATGGCGGTCATGCAGCCCAGATGCTACAGTTTCAAGTTATAAATATACCGGGTGATCAAAAAGTCAGTATAAATTTGAAAACTGAATAAATCACGGAGTAATGTAGATAGAGAGGTACAAACTGACACACATGCTTGGAATGACATGGGGTTTTACTAGAACCAAGAAAATACAAATTTCAAAAAATGTCTGACAGATGGCGCTTCATATGATCAGAATAGCAGTAATTAGGATAACAAAGTAAGACAAAGCAAAGGTGATGTTCTTCACAGGAAACGCCTAATATGTCCACCATCATTCCTCAACAATAGCTGTAGTCGAGGAATAATGTTGTGAACAGCACTGTAAAGCATGTCCAGAGTTATGGTGAGGCATTGGCGTCGGATGCTGCCTTTCAGCATCCCTAGAGATGTCAGTCGATCACGATACACTTGCGACTTCAGGTAACCCCAAAGCCAATAATTGCACGGACTGAGGTCTGGGGACCTGGGAGGCCAAGCATGACGAAAGTGGCGGCTGAGCACACGATCATCAGCAAACGACGCGCGCAAGAGATCTTTCACGCTTCTAGCGATATGGGGTGGAGCACCATCTTGCATAAATATCGTACGTTCCAGCAGGTGTTTATCAGCCAGGTTGAGGTTGATGCGATTCAGTAACATATGGGCGTACCTCTTACTTGTCACAGTAGCAGTTACAAAACCAGAATCACACATTTCCTCGAAGAAAAAAGGCCCGATAACGGTAGATGTGGTAACTCCAACCCATACCGTGACTTTCTCGTCGTGCAATGGAGTTTCCACGACAGTTCTAGGATTTTCGGTAGCCCAAATTCTGCAGTTGTGGGCGTTGACAGTCCCTCGAAGCATGAAATGAGCTTCATCGGTCCACAACACGTTACTCAACCAATCGTCATCTTCCGCCATCTTTTGAAACGCCCACACCGCAAATGCCCTCCGCTTCACTAAATCGCCAGGGAACAGTTCATGATGCCGATGGATTTTGTACGGTTAGCATCTGTCTAGAGTGGCGTGACTCAATAGTTGTTTAAGGAAAGAGCCACTCCTTTCCAGGCAAGAGTGAAAGGTAGGTAAAAAAGTTTACTATAGTGAACAGTGAGTGGTGTGCCGCCATCATATCAACTGCGCGAGCTGCGGTTTGTCCATCACTGGTTTAGGCCCTCTGCAACAGCCGCTATCGTGTTTTGTCTCTGTTACGGAGCAGAAAACACAACCTTGATGTTCTTGAGATGGGGAACTCCACCTTATGGAGTGTGCCAATGTAACCTACATTAGGGCTATAATCCCAGACTTCAATGATAACTCTCAACTGCCTAAGAGACAGAACTCTTTGACTGTAATTATGTCTCAGTGGACCTCGACACAAACATTAGTTCTATTCTAGCCTCAAGGCATTTGGCATGGTTTACATTACAAAAACTAGTATAGTCCCACGAACACAGGTGACAGTATTTTATGCTGAGGTTTTATGAGTTTTTCTTAAGGATATAATGTTTCATTGTTGGTATCACATTCCTGAAAGCCTCCTGCTGTGGTGCCTCTTCCACAATTGATACTTATTCGTTCTCCAGAAGTTATTACTTTAGACGGAGCTTCAATTGTGCCTGAAGAGAAAACGGTTACTGGCAGAAATGTAAAAAGCTAATGAGTGTTTAACAATTTGAATTATAGCAATATCTGTTGAAAATCAGTTGATCAGACGCTACAAAAAGAAGCTTCACTTAAAGAATCGCTGCAGTGGGATATTCATGTACCCTGATCACATATTTTTACATGAAACGACTACATCCGAAAGCTCTCTCATATTCCATGAACTGTAGCCAAAGACTTAAAACTACATAGATGTGCAATTTCCCTGCTATAACTTGCAGAAATTTATACGAATTATAAATGAGTGACCTATGTAAGTAGCCTATGTGGTGCACAGTATTATCTTACCTCTTACATATGAAACACGATCAATTAATTAAATAAATAATTTAACCTCGTTAAATGGGCAACTCACTCATAAACATTAATCACAGGAGAATTTTAATAACAGGAACAACATTTACACACAAAACGTAAATGAGTAAGATGCATCAGAAATTATTTTTCCACTTTTATATTTTAACGAGGAGCCGTTTTTTTTTATATGTAAATGGCACTTGTATCATATTCCAGCATACTTAGTTTAATCAAGTTTCTTAGTTCAATTAAGTAATTCCAAACGAAGCGAACTGCAGTTATGCAAAGGAAACAATGTACGAGGTTAAGTCAAATTATCCAAATCTTCCGCAAAATTAACTTTTGCAGGAGTCATATGCATTCCTTGAAAGCATACTTACAGTTGGTACTACTGTGGTAACATGCAACTCACTTGATCTTTATGGCAACAGTAGTGCTCCAGCATAAAAATATTCCCTCCATTAGCAATATGCACAAACGAACAACAAGGAGCAGTGATATGGTTATTTGGTCATAAGGAGTGAAAGGGCCTGAAATTCATGGTAGACTATTAGCACAGTACAGGGACAGTAAATTGCTGTGATGAAGTTCTTTCAGGTGGATCGATAATTCAAATGTGGCTGTACAAAACCGACTCACAAACAGGAAGCAGGGCGCCTGTCAACGCCCAAAAAGGCCGAAAAAATGGAGCAAGCTCAGTTGACGGTTTTGACGAATAGGCATATTACTATCGATGGCGTAATGTTTACATTGAACGTCAGTCATGGTTCTGCCAATACCATCATCCGTGATGAACTTGGCCTATGATAAAGTTCGTTTGTCATGGACGCCATGACAGCTCACTGAAGAACACAAACTTAGGTGTCTTGAGGTCAACCAATATTTACTTGACCATTATAACACAGAAGGCAAGCCATTTTTGGAAATAATAGTGACACGTGATGAAACGTGGGCTCATCATTATTAGACACAACAAAATGCCAGAGTATGGAGTGGAAGCACCCAGAATGACCAGTGAAGAAAAAATTCTAGTCTGCAACATCAGCAGGAACGGTTATGCAAACTGTGTTTTGGGATGCAAAAGGAATATTACATGGAGAAGGGGAAAACCATCAACAAAGTTTATTACTATGCGTTGTTGACTGGCAAACTTAAACCAGCAATGGATGAGGTCTTTTGTCACGGTAAGTTTTGCTGTTACACAGTAACGCCCATTCTCACATGGCTCGTCTCACCGTTGACACAATCCAGAAATTATGGAACATCCACCTTACAGTCAAGATCATTCTCCATCAGACTTTTATTCGTTTGGATCGCTGAAAAACGCTTTGCGAGATCATCGATTTTCCTGAGACACAGAGGAGCCAGAAGTGGTGCATCATTGGCAACCAATTGCAAACCAATGACTTCACAACCACCGTAAACCTTTTGGGCAGACATACTCAAGCTTGTGGACGGCTGGACCAAGTGAATTTCAAAGAAATAAGACTATATTGAAAAATAATGTGTAAATCAAAATGTATTTCCCAAGTAAATGAAGTGTCTCATCAAAAGTCCGAATAATTTTTGACTTACCCTCATAAAACTGTACCCTCGTCATTTATGTTTCAATCTGGACCCCAGTGAGAAACGATGTTGGTCTAACCACGTATTGACTTATGCTTGAAAATCAAACAGGACCTGCCAATCGTTCTGAACTCATTTCTGGAATAGATATGTCAGCTATTATCGTGTGCTGGAAAATTTTTGTTAATGTTTATAGGTTGGTAGTTTGGTTACATGTCAGAAATTTTAGCTTTACTACAATGGTGTGTGTGTGTGTCTGTTGTTTTTATGAAATAAACAACTATAAAATTAATGGTGTTTTTTTTTTTAATTAATAGCTTGACATTCAGTTACTGTGTAATTCCCACACAGTAAACAATGTACTTCCTGTAGCGTATCGATTGTATTCGGTAAAAAATACGTCAGAGCTGCAACAGAGACAGCCGCATGTGGGGGAAAGCGTTATGCATTGCAAAGCAAAACTCGGCCAAGTGGCATTGTGAAGCAGAGCCATCTGGGCGCGAAGTAGCAACCTTGTTTGTTATTGTGTTCTTCAGTCCTGAGACTGGTTTGATGCAGCTCTCCATGCTACTCTATCATGTGCAAGCTTCTTCATCTCCCAGTACCTACTGCAACCTACATCCTTCTGAATCTGCTTAGTGTATTCATCTCTTGGTCTCCCCCTACGATTTTTACCCTCCACGCTGCCCTCCAATACTAAATTGGTGATCCCTTGATGCCTCAGAACATGTCCTACCAACCGATCCCTTCTTCTGGTCAAGTTGTGCCACAAACTCCTCTTCTCCCCAATCCTATTCAGTACCTCCTCATTAGTTATGTGATCTACCCATCTAATCTTCAGCATTTTTCTGTAGCACCACAGTTCGAAAGCTTCTATTCTCTTCTTGTCCAAAGTATTTACCGTCCATGTTTCACTTCCATACATGGCTGCACTCCATACAAATACTGACACTTAAATCTATACTCGATGTTAACAAATTTCTCTTCTTCAGAAACGCTTTCCTTGCCATTGCCAGTCTACATTTTATATCCTCTCTACTTCGACCATCATCAGTTATTTTGCTCCCCAAATAGCAAAACTCCTTTACTACTTTAAGTGTCTCATTTCCTAATCTAATACCCTCAACATCACCCGACTTAATTCGACTACATTCCATTATCCTCGTTTTGCTTTTGTTGATGTTCATCTTATATCCTCCCTTCAAGACACCATCCATTCCGTTCAACTTCTCTTCCAAGTCCTTTGCTATCTCTGACAGAATTACAATGTCATCGGCGAACCTCAATGTTTTTATTTCTTCTCCATGGATTTTAATACCTACTCCGAATTTTTCTTTGGTTTCCTTTACTGCTTGCTCAATATACAGATTGAATAACATCGGGGAGAGGCTACAACCCTGTCTTACTCCCTTCCCAACCACTGCTTCCCTTTCATGTGCCTCGACTCTTATAACTGCCATCTGGTTTCTGTACAAATTGTAAATAGCCTTTCGCTCCCTGTATTTTACCCTTGCCACCTTTAGAATTTGAAAGAGAGTATTCCAATCAACATTGTCAAAAGCTTTCTCTAAGTCTACAAATGCTAGAAACGTAGGTTTGCCTTTCCTTAATCTTTCTTCTAACATAAGTCGTAAGGTCAGTATTGCCTCACGTGTTCCAGTGTTTCTACAGAATCCAAACTGATCTTCCCCGAGGTCGGCTTCTACTAGTTTTTCCATTCGTCTGTAAAGAATTCGTGTTAGTATTTTGCAGCTGTGGCTTATTAAACTGATTGTTCGGTAATTCTCACATCTGTCAACACCTGCTTTCTTTGGGATTGGAATTATTATATTCTTCTTGATGTCTGAGGGTATTTCGCCTGTTTCATACATCTTGCTCACCAGATGGTAGAGTTTTGTCAGGACTGGCTCTCCCAAGGCCGTCAGTAGTTCCAATGGAATGTTGTCTACTCCGGGGGCCTTGCTTCGACTCAGGTCTTTCAGTGCTCTGTCAAACTCTTCACGCAGTATCGTATCTCCCATTTCATCTTCATCTACATCCTCTTCCATTTCCATAATATTGTCCTCAAGTACATCGCCCTTGTATAGACCCTCTATATACTCCTCCCACCTTTCTGCCTTCCCTTCTTTGCTTAGAACTGGGTTTCCATCTGAGCTCTTGATGTTCATACAAGTGGTTCTCTTATCTCCAAAGGTCTCTTTAATTTTGCTGTAGGCAGTATCTATTTTACCCCTAGTGAGATAAGCCTCTACATCCTTACATTTGTCCTCTATCCATCCCTACTTAGCCACTTTGCACTTCCTGTCGATCTCATTTTTGAGACGTTTGTATCTCTTTTTGCCTGCTTCATTTACTGCATTTTTATGTTTTCTCCTTTCATCAATTAAATTCAATATTTCTTCTGTTACCCAAGGATTTCTATTAGCCCTCGTCTTTTTACCTACTTGATCCTCTGCTGCCTTCACTACTTCATCCCTCAAAGCTACCCATTCTTCTTCTACTGTATTTCTTTCCCCGATTCCTGTCAATTGCTCCCTTATGCTCTCCCTGAAACTCTGAACAACCTCTAGTTCTTTCAGTTTATCCAGGTCCCATCTCCTTAAATTCCCACCTTTTTGCAGTTTCTTCAGTTTTAATCTACAGGTCATAACCAATAGATTGTGGTCAGAGTCCACATCTGCCCCTGGAAATGTCTTACAATTTAAAACCTGGTTCCTAAATCTCTGTCTTACCATTATATAATCTATCTGATACCTTTTAGTATCTCCAGGGTTCTTCCATGTACACAACCTTCTATCATGATTCTTAAACCAAGTGTTAGCTATGATTAAGTTGTGCTCTGTGCAAAATTCTACCAGGCGGCTTCCTCTTTCATTTCTTAGCCCCAGTCCATATTCATCTACTACGTTTCCTTCTCTCCCTTTTCCTACTGACGAATTCCAGTCACCCATGACTATTAAATTTTCGTCTCCCTTCACTATCTGAATAATTTCTTTTATTTCATCATACATTTCTTCAATTTCTTCGTCATCTGCAGAGCTAGTTGGCATATAAACTTGTACTACTGTAGTAGGCATGGGCTTCGTGTCTATCGTGGCCACAATAATGCGTTCACTATGCTGTTTGTAGTAGCTTACCCGCACTCCTATTTTCCTATTCATTATTAAACCTACTCCTGCATTACCTCTATTTGACTTTGTGTTTAGAACCCTGTAGTCACCTGACCAGAAGTCTTGTTCCTCCTGCCACCGAACTTCACTAATTCCCACTATATCTAACTTTAACCTATCCATTTCCCTTTTCAAATTTTCTAACCTACCTGCCCGATTAAGGGACCTGACATTCCACGCTCCGATCCGTAGAACGCCAGATTTCTTTCTCCTGATAACCTTCGGTTGTGAAAATACACTTGACCTCTTAACAACAAATAATCCTGAGTTAATAACGAGCATAAAAGCGGATACAGCGATCAATGAACACAGAGTTGTCGTAGCGAGGTTGAACCCCAAATTCTCCAAAAATAAACGAAAAACATACCTATCCAAAAAAGCTGATAAAACTTCACTTGATGCCTTCCTGAGAGATAATATCCACTCCTTCCAAATTAATAATGTAAGTGTAGACCAGATGTGACTTGAATTCAAAGAAATAATATCGGCAGAAATAGAGAGATTTATACCAAATAAATTAACAAACGACGAAGCTGATCCTCCTTGGTACACAAAACGGGTTAAAACACTGTTGCAGAAACAACGAAACAAACGTGGCATATTTAAACGGACGCTAAATCCACAAGATTTGGGCTCTTTTACAGAAGCTCGGAATTTTGCGCGGACTTCAATGCGAGATGCTTTTAACAGTTTCCACAACGAAACTTTGTCTCGAAATCTGGCAGAAAAGCCAAAGAGATTCTGGTCGTAGGCGAAGTATGGTAGCGGCAAGAAACAATAAATGCCTTCTCTGCACAATAGCAATGGAGATACTATCGAAAACAGTGTTGCAAAAACAGCGTTACTAAACACAGCCTTCCGAAATACCTTCACAAAAGAAGACGAAGTAAATATTCCCGAATTCGAATCAAGAACAGCTGCCAAAACGAGTAATGAAGCAACTTAAATCACTTAATAAAAGCAAGTCTTCCGGTCCAGACTGTATACCGATTAAGTTCCTTTCAGATTATTCTGATGCATTAATTCCATACTTAACAATCATATACAACCATTCGCTCGACGAAAGATCCGTACCCAAAGACTGGAAAGTTGCTCAGGTCATACCAATATCCAAAAAAAGTAGTAAGAGTAACCCACTTAATTACAGGCCCATATCATTAACATAGATATGCAGAAGGATTCTGGAACATATATTGTGTTCAAGCATTATGCATTACCTCGAAGAAAACGGTCCATTGACACACAATCAACATTGGTTTAGAAAACATCGTTCTTGTGAGACACAACTAGCTCTTTATTCGCATGAAGTTTTGGGTGCTACTGACAAGGGATTTCAGATCGATTCGGTATTTCTGGATTACCGGAAGGCTTTTGACACTGTACCACACAAGCGGATTGTAGTGAAATTGCGTGCTTATGGAATATCGTCTCAGTTATGTGACTCGATTTGTGACTTCCTGTCAGAAAGGAATTAGTAGTTGACGCAAAGTCATCGAGTAAAACAGAAGTGATTCCTGGCGTTCGCCAAGGTAGTGTTATGGGCACATAGCTGTTCCTTATCTATATAAACGAGTTGGGAGGCAATCTGAGCAGCCGTCTTAGGTTGTTTACAGATGACGTTGTCGTTTATGGACTAATAAAGTCATCGGAAGATCAAAACAAATTGCAAAACGATTTAGAATCTGAATGGTGCGAAAAGTGGCAGTTGACCCCAAATAACGAAAAGTGTGAAGTCGTCCACATGAGAGCTAAAAGGATTCCGTTAAACTTCGGTTACACGATAAATCAGTCAAATCTAAAGGCCGTAAATTCAACTAAATACCTAGGAATTAAAATTATGAACAACTTAAATTGGAAGGAACACACAGAAAATGTTGTGGGGAAGGCTAAACAAAGACTGTACTTTATTGGCAACACACTAGAAAATGTAACAGATCTACTGAGTAGACTGCCTTTCCTACGCTTGTCTGCCCTCTTTTAGAATATTGCTGCATGGTGTGGGATACTTACCAGGTAGGACTGACAGATTACATCGAACAATTTTAAAGAAGGCCAGCACACTTTGTATTATCGCGAAATATTGGAGAGAGTGTGACTGAAATGATACAGGATTTGGCCTGGACACCATTAAAAGAAAGGCGTTTTTCTTAGCGAAGGAATCTTCTCACGAAATTCTAATCACCAACTTCTTCGTCCGAATGCGAAAATATTTTGTTGACACCGACATACACAGGGAGAAACGATCACCACGATAAAATAAGGGAAATCAGAGCTCGTACGGAAAGATATAGGTGTTCGTTATTTATGCATGCTATACGAGACTGGAATAATAGAAAATTGTGAAGGTGGTTCGATGAACCCTTGCCAGGCACTTACATGTGATTTGAAGAGTATCCATGTAGATGTAGATGTAGATGTTGAATTTGCAGTACGCTAGTGGAGGATGGAAGCCTTTCCTCACTTGCAAGTACGGAAGAGTGTGGAGTAATTGTCTTAAGCATTTAAGTTCTCAGCTATTCCCATTCACGTACTAAATGACTCTCGTCTCAGTATCACAGCCTAAACCACGACCCTGTGGCACCCAGAGCGACATCCCAGAGTGCAGTATGGGGTGCGCTGTCTGACCACGAGGCAGAGAACACTGCCATGAGTCACAAGGGTGAGGAAGTTCACAGCCATCGTCAGCTGCACCGTCACACTGTCATCACTGTCGCTGCCAGATATGTGACTGAGACCATCATTTGAGTGACGCCATGCTCGGCCGCACTCCCTGCGCATTCAGTCTATTGTCTATTTTTTTACATGAGAGGCAACTGGAGGCCTCCACCAAGCTGATCCTGATGTACTGCGGCCGAGGGCCATAAGAAAGAAATTAATTGAACAAATCTACTGTCATACTGATGTCTCATTTCACTCTCAACAGGGTCATTAAAGACTGATGTCAGAACATGAATGTCACCTCCTGAGAGCAATGTATGAACCTGCAACATTTGGTACGGTGATTCAAAAAATTATTTTATTTTGGTCATGGAGAAGCAGTTTGATGGTCATGCATTTTGTGATGTAGATAGTATTGCAAGTAGAGTTTAATTGCTGCTTTTTCCCGTAAGACACCGAGGATGTGCAGGCCTTTGTGGGAGACTTTAGAAATCTGGCTCAGATGGAAGTTTGGTCTGGTCTGAAATTATTGAGTGTTGCAAAACTGAGACAGAGGAAGAAAAAACTTATGTAGGCTATACAGAAGCACCCCACAACATACGAATTATTGAAAGAAAATTCAGTTAAAAGATATACGAAAAGAAATAGTGCCAAACATTATAGAGAACAATTAGGGCTGACAACTAAGAAGAATATGGAAACTGCGGAACAATTTGCAAATGGGATAAGGAAACTTTATTGATGTACCTATTAATTGGGACAGGATGCTGCACTCAGTGAAATTATTTTCCAAAAAACTGAGCGAAGGGAGCTCGAGGAATTTTAAGAAAGTTGCATGCAGAAATATCAAGACATGTGTGGACAGGGGTCAGACGGATTTGCACACAGCAGTTCAGTTCGCTATAGAATGTGAAGAGATCCATTTGTTGATTGGAATGCTCGGTAAACTGACAGTGTTTGCTGCTAATATAAAATGTTTCAGGTGTGGACAAATGGGGTATGTAAGGAGCAAATGTCACCAGCCTCCAGATGATGTGGATAAAGTAAGAGACAGTAATAGTTTCAGAAGTAGACGACCAGGCAGGAATAGCCCCAGGCCTACCTACGATCCATCCCAGTAAGATTGGATGCTACGAAATCGTATGCAGAGGGGTAATAGTAGGAAAGACAGGTCGCAGGATATTGTTGGACACAGACACGCATGTGTTGGCCGCCAGTAATGCTCTGGTGAAATGTAAGCAATGGGACCCACCACAGTATAGACTGAGTGGAATTGCGGGGAAAAGAAGTGACACTATTAGAATCAGTGGACTGTAAGCAGACATTTGCCTGGATACGGTATGGTTTAAACAATGTGTAGAGATTGTCACACATGAGCTAGGGCTGCGACAGGTATCTGATATTGGATTTCTTATATCAGTATTGCACCATAATCGATCTCCAGCTACATAGGGTGGAACTTGATGGAAAAATTTTTCAGTTACATGAAGCCATTGTCAGCGTAGCGATGTCGCGACGGAATTCCGCCATGAAAGACAAACCGACTAAACCACAAAAGACCACACTGAAGCTTGATTCAGACGATTGTTTACCTAAGGGTACTGCGAAACTGCTTTGGGTGAGTACTGAATCTAGCTTGCCAGTAGGACTTTTGTGTGTGGTGGAACCGTTAGAAGAGAATGAAGTATTAGGTCAGGTGTGTTGCTTGGTTAAAAGAGATATTGTATGCATTCAAGAAATAAAGCGTGAAGAGAAGTACCTGTTTATGTAGATAGAGGACATTTGATTAACAAAGGGGTTTGGTAATCGCTAATATGGATGTCCTGGAGCAGGAAGAGTGGGACACGAGGGGTGTCTTCCACGCCGTACACCACTGAAACTGCATTAGGAGAAAAAAGTGAAGCAGCTAAAGAGCAGCAATGCAGAATGAATGGAAAACTTTCTTTGGGAATTTAAGGATTTATTTTTTCCAAAACAGTCATTAGCACTTACGCATATTACACAGCACTGCTTACCAATAGGAAATAAATCACCATTCTGGCGCAAATCATTCAGAATACTTAGGTACTTGCAGCCAATTTTGAAGGAATTTATCGATCAACAGTTGAAAGGAGGAATAATTGAAGAAAGTAATAGTCCATGGGGGTCAGGAACAGTCGTCATCTCAAAAAAATCATTGAATGGGTCACAGAAGTACAGGTTTTCCTTTCATTACAGACACCTAAATTCAGAAACCATAATTGACGTCTATCCTTTAACAAACATTACAGAAGTCTTGGATCATTTAGCATAATGCAAGTTTTTTCAACAATGTATGTGGACAGTCATTGTCACCACGTATAGACTTCACCCCAGGATCGACACGAATCAGCGTATTTGGCGTAGTGTGGACAATACCAATTCAGAAAAATTCCATACGGGGGGTTGTAGTAGTAGAGGGGTTTTGTGGGCGCACGACAGCAAGGTCTTCAGCGCCCGTTCAGTAACATAGGGAGACGGGTGTCAAGAAAAATGGATGTACCTATTAATTGTGTCCATTGAGAGTACCATTGCAGGTGTTACCTGAAGCATTAGCACTATTCGGATTTCTAGGGATTGATGTTTTAGGTCCATTCAATAAAATACCAGCAGCCTGTAATGAAACAAGTTCCCAGGTTTTTGAGTTAAGGGGCAGGACAAGGGGCTCTGTGGCAATGTGTAAGATTAAGTGATTGGGTTAAAAGAAACAATTGTTAGAAAAATTCTTAAGAGACGAAACAGGGTTGACAGAGTAAGTCGCCAGGAACTCTTATGTAAAGGATAATCTAGTTTGTTGACCTGAGGGACGGGATTTGATAAAAAGGACGGCAGTCTAGCGTATCGACCGTATTTGATGCCAAAGTACTCTGGAGCGGAAGTTATTTGCAACAGAGAAGCCCGCAGGGAGGCGTTGCAAAGCAAAACGCGGCCAAGTGGCATTGTCCACAGTATAGTAACATGCAACACTGCAGTACTCTACCAGAAAGATGGAAGCCTTTCCTCACTTGCCACCACGAAAATGTTTACAGTACATGCCTTAAGTTTTTAATGAACATGGTCTACAGCATATAAGTACCCAGCCATTCGTGTAGTAAATGATTCTTGTCGTAGAATCACAGCCTAAACCATGAGCCTGTGACACACGGAGCGACATCCCAGAGTGCAGTATGGACTCCACTGTTCAACCACAAGACAGGGCAGCCCAGTCGGAGTCACTGGAGGAAGTTCACAGCTATCATAAGAAGGAAGGCGTCAATTCTTTTGCATGGAAGCAACTGGACGCCTCCACCAAGCTTTTACTGATGTACTATTGCCCATGGCCAGAATAAAGTATATATTATAACAAATCTACTGCCATCCTGATGACTCGTTTCACTCCCCACACTCTTAAGGTTCATTTAACATTCCAAAGATGAATTATGCCATGAAGTGCAAGATAAGGATTTTTGAAAATATGAACGATATTTCTCCAATTATGGCGCCTGCTATATATATTTCGAAAGGAAAGCATCCAAAAAAGGGCAAGAACATCACATGATGATGATGATACTACTGAACATTTACTCATAATGAGATTTGTATTAGTCTTATTCTCTAAATACCACTTTAAAATGTACACTATTAATGGTAATTTTACTATGAAAATTAATACTGTCAACAACTCCAATCCATTTTGTCATTTTAAATATCTATTTTTGTACTGCATTGAGGGTTACTTTATCTAATTTCCGCTGAGAAACTTCAAACTGATATTTTCAGTTTAGAGATTGTTAAAATTGGAGAGTTATGAGGCAAAGTTTTACATTCATAGTGAGATGTGGCATGAGAAGTGCGTGAATTAGGGGTTGTGTTTTTTTTTTTTTTTTTTTTTACTTGAGAAACTATGGATATATTTATTGTTTCAAAATATATTACTGAGAAAACAACATACATTTGTCTTATTACTGAAGTACACTACCCACTGGCAGTGAAGTATTAACAAGGTTCAAATGGCTCTGAGCACTATGGGACTCAACTGCTGTGGTCATAAGTCCCCTAGAACTTAGAACTACTTAAACCTAACTAACCTAAGGACAGCACACAACACCCAGCCATCACGAGGCAGAGAAAATCCCTGACCCCGCCGGGAATCGAACCCGGGAACCCGAGCGTGGGAAGCGAGAACGCTACCGCATATTAACAAGGACTCGAGCAAAAATGTGTGAATAAATACCTGTGCACAATAATATAACAACATTACATTAAGAAAAATTACTAAAATCTATGCAATTCAACTCCCAGTCACTGTCAAAATTTATTATCATGCGTGAACAAAGAAAGACACCAAAAATAGCAAGTAGATCAACATTACTTAAACAGCCAAAACTTACTGTAATTCTTGAGATAGCAGCCAGTATTACATTTGAAGAACATAAACAATAGAATGTAAATATTATTCATGTTTAATTAAATCCAAATGCAATTATATTAAATTTACTTTCCATATGAGAAACACACAATCAGTTTCCAGGACAAGAGTCCCATCTTTAAGTCACCTGAAAAGTTACTACTAAATGTGATGATCAAACATCAGATGATGGAGAAAATTGTAACACCTAAAAATAATTAATGTAGGCTATTGATGTTCAGGAATACATTTATCTAGGTAGAATGTTATTAAACTGCAGGATCACAGGTTATGTAAGTGCAACAAAATCTGTAGCAAATGTTAATTGCTAGTACATTAATAACCACACTAACCTCCAGAATGTTGAATGCTAGCAAGCAAACATGCATGCATTGTATTGTACAGTTGTTGGATGTCAATCTGTGGGATGGAGTTTGGTGCCTGTTGCACTTGGTTTGTCAATACCGGGTTGGTTAATGCTGCTGTGTGTGACACTGAAGTTGACGTCCAATAATGTCCCATATGTGATCGGCTGGAGACAGACCTCGTGATTGTGCAAACCAAAGCAACATGTCAACACACTGTAGAGCGCGTTGGGTTGCAACAGCGCTATGTGAGCAAGCGTTATCCTGTTGAAAAACACCCCTTGAAACGCTATACATGAATGGCAGTCCAACAAATCGAATCAATAGACTGACGTACAAATTTGCAGCCAGGTTGCGTGGGATAACCATGAGACGGCTCTTGCTGTCATACGAAAACAAACCCTTGGCCATAACTCCAGCTGTAGGTCCTGTATGTCTAACAAGCAGACAGGTTGGTTGCAGGCCCTCAACTGGCCACCTTCTAACTAACACAAAGCTATCACTGGCACCAAGACAGAACCAACTCTCATCAGGAAACGCAAGAGACCTGCATCCTGCTCTCCAATGAGTTATCGCTGACACCACTGGTGGTGGTATGGGGTCAGTGAGATTCATGCTACTGTGCAGCTGGCTCGAAGCTGTCACTGAAGTAGCCGATTTGTAACTGTTCATTGTGTCAATGTGGTGCTAAATGCTGCCCATATTTCTACTGCAGATGCAGTATGATGGCCCAGAGCCATACGCCAAACATGATCGTCTTTTCTCTCATTAGTGCCACATGGCAATCTGGAGCCCAGTCTACTTACGACCATACATTCCCATGACCACCGATATCACCAATCACGTACAGTGGCAAAATCCATGCCAAGTCTTTCAGCAATATCACAGAAGGGACACCCTGTCACATGACGTTGCTTAAACTCAGTGATATCTTGGTAATGGTGTGTTTGTCGCCTTAAAAACATTCTTGACTAACATCAGCTCACCACATCCAGCTTCAAAAGTAAGTAACACTCAAGACCATTACAGAGTGTATCAAAAACAAATCTGATTTGGATTCTCGTAGTGGCGCTACTAACGCCTCTCTTATGTGACTGGTGCAAAAGGTGAATAGGCACCATCTTTCAGACATAGAAACACGCCTACCAACATTCGTTTATGGTGTACAACTCCTTCTTGGTGTTGAGATTATTTTTAAGTCAGTGTACTATGAAACTCTAAGAAAAAAAAATTTAGTAATATATTGAAAAGGATACCTCAATACATACTGAATATACAGAAAAGTGATCTAAAAGGGGGAAATATAGTGATTCTCTTGTACACGCCATGTAAGAAGAAAATACATCACATATATTTCGTGGATGTACAGAAAACCGTTCAGAGAACTAGGTCTATATAATATATAAGAGACCCATAAATAAAAGATTGTAATCATGCTCACTGATATCATAACATAAACTGATCACGGCCAAACAACCCATAAAACCAATACAAACTTACACACTCATGGGTTAGGCTTGTCAGTAATATGTATTCTCACACAGTGAGGTAAGCAGAGTTCCACACACTAACATTATAAAAAGAGATAGTACAAAGTGCCTGCATATGTAGATGTCAGTTCATACATGATATCTCCCCTTTAAGTAAAGATTCTGACTTACTAATACTGCATTCATGCACATATAGAACACCGTACCAGCCGAACACCAAAATTAAAGTGTCATATGATGGTCAATGTACTAGGCCAAGTGCACAATGGCTGGCATCTCATGGGAAAGCTGTAAACTAATATCCCTGCTATCGTCATATCTCAAACGTCATGGAAAAGCACTATCACTAACACACTAAAACTGCCCATGAAGAAGAGATGCACTATTATTATATATAGCAACACCTGCAGTAAACCACTCACACCACTAATAGATGTGATAAAAAGTAAGTAAGTGGACATATCCCCTACAATGCCAGTAATAGTATACCACCACATAACACCACTAGTAAGGGCAGATACCACCATGTAACACCACTAATAAGTTCAGATACCACAATGTATCAACACAGACAAAAGATTGTCACTGAGTTTTACCCAGTCTGAGCTTCCAGAAAGATAATACCTCTTGGACCCAAACTTTAAATGAATTTTTTAAAACCACCAACATGTAAAGATCACTGCTACAATGGCAACATGAATAAAAATTCAGTTAACAACAACATATTAGGAATAAATGTATGAGGAAGAACATATTAAGGAAGGAGAACCTTCAGCAAGGGAGCCTGTAAGCAATAAATGCATAATATAAGAACTAATCAACTGCGCTGAGGTGAACAAGTCCAAAACCTCCTTAATACCTACTACACTTGTTTAATTCACGCAGAGGAAAGCACTTGATCTATACATCATTTACACAGTTTAAAAAGCCAGTGGCTTTCTCTTGTTCATATACGTAATTACACATCAACATACATGAGTGCTTTAGCGCAAGCTCCAGAGAAAAAATTCGTGGCGAAAGTAAATGAGACGTATATGATAATATAAATCTAAACGCAAAACACGGAGATTCTTTACCTTTTACAGAAAATAGGGCTTGTCTACTGGGATACACTACCTCATAAATATTATATGTAGATACGAAGCATTCCATAAAGCCTTAACGTAGTTTGTTAACATTACTCTCTGGACGCTTGATTTTACATTTCATGATTTCAATTTCTTCCAAGATGTCAGTGTTCGGCCTATAGGCCACTTCTGCCAGATATCTGAATCTTCGCTAACATCCTGTAAGTTTTGGTTATTGAGCGCTAGGTGGAAGGAAACGACTGACAGGATTATTCACTGCATCATGCTCCTTATATGTGATATATAAACTTCACTCATTTGGCCTGCGAATCTGCAGTCACACTGAGGTCTCTTAATCTCATAAACACCTGTATTTCCATAAGGTGAACCTGTCGTTCTTCATTGTATATAAACAATTGACCATTTTTCTTGGGTATTAAATATGCAGCTATGACATTTAAGGCTCTCAGCCACCGACCCACCTTATCTGAGACTGGTCAACGTCAAGATTCTCTGCAACATCCCTTCTTCTTGTCGTCCACATCCTACCTAAGGAGGAACTATCCTCTGATCCCTTTTTCGTACTCCCTGTGTCAATGTTCTATTCTATTTGTTAACCATCTCCAAAGGGTAATCTTTAACCTGGGCCACATATCTTTATCTCTCTACTGTTTAACGGAATTTCCTGCACTCTATAGAGGATTTCTCTAAAGGCAACATGTTTAAGTGCTGTAGGATGTGCAGAAACACTTTGTGTCAAATTATCTGTTGTGGTGGTCATATGATAAATACTGAACATTATTTTTCTTTCATTCAAAGAGGTGATTAAATCCAAATAGGGTAGCTTATCTTCCTGTGATAATTCCACAGTAAATTTAATATAAGAATGTTACCTATTAAGCCTTACACATTTCATCTACCTGATCCTTATTACTGTAAAAATCGCAATTATATCGATAGTATACCCATTATAGCCCATTGTCTTATCGTTAAACTGTGGCTGTGCATTAAAGAATCTTTGGTCCAAGTGTGCCATGTGAGGCAGTGGCTGTGGGGGAACCCTCGGCCAACCCCATATTTCATTCATAAGCACAAGCTTATGAATGAAATATGGGGTTGGCAGAGGGTTCCCCCACACCCTCTGATTAGAAATAGAGCTACCAATTATAGTTTCATAATATCAGTATAGTTTGCAGACGTCTTGAAAAGTAGTGTCTCCAAATTTTTTTATTCTGTTCTCAATGTTGGTGGAGATTTTACATGTCATTCATAGTACTCAGTCAACCTTCCCGCTTTTCTGACACAAGCTGCAACCTCTGCTACTAGAGGATACCTAATTGTAGCATGTAGCATGACAGCATGTAACACAACTATATCAATGCGTGAAAATCCCAAAGAAAACAGGAAGCACGAATTCTAAGAGTTTGCCCACACATGGAGCGTCCTGACATGGAGCATGACCTTCAGCATAACACTGTCAGACCACACACGAGGGTTGTGGCATCTGGAATAATCCGACGCCTTGGGATCACTATCATCAGTTCATCAGTCATCCTCCACACAGTCCCGACTTGGCCCCATCTGATTTTCATCTGTTTCCAAAAATAAAAACACGCCTTCGGGGGCACCAATTTGTTAATGATGAATTGGTGCAAGCAGAAGTGGGTTTAAGGCTCTGTTAACAAAGTATAACATTCTATAGTGATACCACCAACAAAACGGTCTCTTGTGGGATAAACGTGTTTGTCACCACGGTGACTATGTTGAGAAACATGAAGGATAAAGATGCATAGTATTAACAAAGTATGTTTTATTTAAAAAGCTTTAAGAGTTTTCACATAAATAATTCTGAGACAATATTCTTCAGCACACCCTTTTAGTGATACACGAAATTACTCTAACCCTGGAGATTATTGCAGATTATTGCCTACGATCTCAAGAACTTCATAAGTACAGATGTTGCAATACATACTTTCTGTATCAAAGGGAGCTAGTATCGCTTCTTTAGGTATGCTCAGCTCCTGCAGATGCTCAATAACTTCCTTCTGCTTTTCAAGTACATTCGACTCCAAAAATGAGAAAAAAATTCTTGTTTAAGGATATCATTCAGGTACCTAGCCAATTGACATTCCAGACTATCAGTGGTGTTAATAATAGGTCTTGAAGGGGTTATGTCTCTTGAATATACCGGTTAATGTGGTGGCACTGATTGAACACCAGTTTGATACATTTACACTCTTTTGTGATTTGATTCATGTATTTGCCAATAAGACCACATTTAACCAGTTATACATCGTTACCCACAATAATCGTCTCTGCTTTCTGTTTTTACTCAACTTGAGACAGTACAACAGTGGTTATACCCTATCTGAGCGAATACAGAGGGTTACATTTTCACCTAACTTCTTCTTTATAATTTTAACAAGCTGTTGGTTATCGTTAGTTTGATGATAAGAATAGATATTGTAGTCTAACGTATTGTAGACCAATCTTTGGTAAGGCAGATAGGTGAATGTGTGCCTTAAAAAACTTCATACCTGCATATTTTATCCCCAAGAAATATGTACAACAGTTTATACATGAAGACTGACCGGTTCAACATATGGTAACATACGTGTTTATCAGATTAAGTGCCTACAGTGTGATTACAAATATGTAGACAAATGGGAAAAAGGTTCCATACCAATATAAAGAGCACACTGTAGTGAATAATCCTGTCAGCCCTTTCTCTGTACCTATGATTAAACAACCATAGCTTACATGACATTAGGGAAGAAAACTTGTATATACAACCTAGACACCTGATGCTTCACTTCTTGAAAGAAATTGTAACCATAAAATGCAAAACTATCTATGCAAAGAGTGCCCATAAGGAGCAATCTACATTAAAGCGTTATAGCCTGTTTAATAACTGTATAACCTGTTTTCAGAGTATTGCTTTCTAATAGAGAAACCCATACTCTCTATAAAGAATAAGCGGTGTCAGTTTTCAATATTTAGATTAATATTGCCGTATTCTTACTCTTGCTTCTGCCATCTATCATTTCCTTGGAGTTCACACTAGTTCTCTCTTCCATAGTGGGGTGTGGTGATATTTTAATTATTGAAAAGTTTCCTTCTTTATACAGCCAAACTGTGTTTCGCTGCAGAGCCATGCTTAGGCAGGGATTGCTGGTTTGGTACCAGTTACCACTGGATATGGTCACCAGCCCACACTTTGGCCACATTCATATCATTCTGACAGCGAGAATGCTGACAAGACGATGTTTAGGTGAAGCGTTGCTGATAAGGGAACTCTTATAGAAAACCAGCCAGCAACCAATGAGAGAGCTGCAAGTGGTAATATGAGGTCTGACCTGACTCGCTCTCGGCAGCTAGCCTTCGACTGGATCATCCATCCCTTTCTTGAGCAATATGCCCCCGCTCAGTCTGTTAGAAGCCGCCCAAGCGCCACTTGTTGATTTTAGAAATCAAACTCAAGCAGTTGTTTTGAAGCACAATCCACTTGTCATTTTTGAAACATTCCCTAGATTTTCATGCACTCCCAGACGCCCACATCCTAAAATTGCCTTGCCCTCACCAATTCCTGTGCGCAGATGTCATGTGCAGGATTCGAATACACTGTCCATTTCGACATACGAATATTTTGTTTTGCAGGTGAATGCCACGTCTCTGTTAGACAGCTTGCTGCAGGTCGTTAACGCATAGTAACACTACACTGTCATGTACACGTGATGAGCTCGGGAAGACTACGCTGTAAACCGTTTTCCCCACTTTTCTTGTCATTCAGATGCGTCCACATATGCCACGTTCCGTGAAAACTCGTGTGGGCAGCTACTCCCCAACGTTCTGGTCACAGAGGCACATCCTATAGGCCGCACTACCACCACATCGTTGTGGGTTGCAGCCCCGCCCGAGACACCGCCTCCGTCGCTGTGCCTTCATTCAGCGAGAGTTCCAGTGACAACCGTGGGTCGGTGCCACATTTTCGAGGGTCCTGGTCGTCGTCCCTGCCATCGACGTGCCGTTATTGACGTGGATGCCGTCGTTGGCGCACCTTTCCCTGCCGAAAATTTAAAGTAAGTCCCGCTAGCCATGTTCACTTACACTCTGTCGCCGTTTCTCTGTGAGCTGCTGCCGTTGTAAATCGTTGTAGTTAGGACCTAATTTTCATTCGAATGTTGTGACACCATTCTTGTCAAAGTTACGTGGGTGTCAAGTAACTGTTTTTCCTTCTGGAGGGATTCTAGTTCAAGAGCGACCGAAGTAGCTGCTGCTGGGAATGCCAACACGGACCCTTTCCATGCGCCAGCTGAACATATCAATATAATTACCTGTCAGAAGTTAGTGTTACAGGAATACAGTGAAGAACATGCGCAAAGGGATGAAATTGAACACAGAGTCGTTCGGCCAGCTGCAAGGATTTCAGGAACCCCTACAGCTAGTTCTGCAGCATCTGTACGAATCATTTCAAGCAGCTTCCCTGCAGTCTCTTTCATACCTACTTTTTTGGGAAAGCCGAATGGAGGTGTTACCACCACCTTAAAGAATGTCCACGATCTGGGGCATCTCTGGACTTGGCCGAATGGAAATTTACTAAACATAGTTAGGTTAAAGTTGTCAGATGACAGACGTAAGTACGTTGAATATGTTGATGCATTATAAGATGCAATAAAATCTGAAGCAATTCAATTCAGTTTATTACTACGAATTTTAGATCAATTTTCTAGGAACTCTAAACAGGTCGTACATATTCCTTAATAATGGTTACATACAATATTTCATACTATATATGTAGTAGTAAATCATGTTAACATCAACCACTGGCAATATTAACGTAGAATTGAAACAGAACATTTGAAAAATAAGGATTAATTTTAGAAAAGTTAAAATAAGAGGAATAACTCAAAATCTCAAGAACCTCAAGTTTGCCAACTAATTACAGCTACTCCTACTGCTAAACCTTTTGTTGATACCCAATTCTACATCACCCACATCGGTGTGTGCATGCTTCAACAATCCTCAAGCCAATGCATTACATGTGTATGCACCTATTATTATCTATAACTGAAAAAATGCTTTTTGTGAACTGTTGACATTATTTTGATACTCAGAGAGTCTACAAGATCTGTAAACTGAAAGGTAAGTAGTTGCCTTTTGGATATATGATGTGCTATCATACTGACTTTAGACTTCAAATTTTGGTCACTTGCAATTGTTTGCAGATTGCAGTCTAATTATCTGCAATCTCTCTCTACCTGAAAAAGAGGACATCTGAGACCGACATGATCACCATAATCTTCCTCTCCACATTCACAGATTTGTGTGTTTACTACATCCCACATGGTGCAGATGGGATATGGAGCGTGCCCTCGACCTCAACCTCGACCTCATGCACCATACCTTGTCACACTTGCCAATATGCGTTACACTCATTGTAGTGCTCCTAGCATCCCAATCAGAGTGCTATTCATCTAACTTCCTGGCTCATAAATGTCTTTTATCAGTAATATCCATCCCTGTGATCTCATACACATGATCATATTGCTCACACCTTAACCAAAACTGCACTGCCCTGTAACAAACCACGATACCCATCAGACATATCCCAATTGTCACCAATAAACCTTCTACAGATGTAGTGCGAAAGGCACAGTGAGCTACAGAAGTATGCTCCACTAAATTCGTGGCAGTATTGTTTTGTTGCTTCTTAGTCTAAGATGATGTGTCAAGACGCTGGCAGTGAAGTCCATAATGGTGTCGGAGTTAGCTTCATGATATGACCACACCACATGAAATGGTAATTTATAGTCATCAGTCCCAGCACAGGCAATATTATGCATAATTTTGGCCGCTTTCAGAGTAACAGATTTTTAGTTTTTTAGATAGTATCTCTTCTCGACTCGAAGGAAGCCTAAATATCTAATAGCAGTGCTGCATTTTGTAGGTATTCCGTCAAGCCTCAGGGAAGGATTCCTACTAAGAGAAAGCCTTCCCTTCGGAAGTATGTATGAGGCTTTATGAACAGCTATAGTCAGTCTGTTGCTCTAGGACTGACACTGTATCTGAGCAAGCACGTCACTCGCTTTTGCCTTAGTCTCGCCCTGGAGTCTGCAACACACCTACTGGGATGTCACCTGCCTTTGCGACAACACCTGCAATAGCATCTGTCCCTAATGTAACAGAGTTCAATATTAATATCCCAAACCAGTGGACCACTTACAGAACCTTGAGGGCAGCCATTGGTAACCTTTTCAGTTATCTTTCTCTAAAGCCCTGGCATACGGTTTAGCAGAGCACTATTCTGAGAAATGAGAAGTCAGCTACTACAGATATCATTTATCCACTTTAAGGCACAAGCTGAATGAAGATTTTGCTGGTCAAATACGAGCTGTGTCAGGTAGCACATGTTTGTTTTGGGATGCCACATGTAATGACGTGTTAATTGAGGCAGCTGGAGCCAGAACAATTGACATCTTCATACATGGAATAAATCTGCAAATATGTACTGAAGTAAAGGTAGCCTCACCTACTTCACTACATTAGGCAGTAAGAAAGACACGTTTTTGGAATGAGGCTGCAAGGTTCGTCTCTACTCTGTCTCAAAGCAATAAGCTGCGCCACGTTTCTGTAAATAACACAAATTCCAAACGCTGATATGCAAGTACTGCCTGCCCAAAAGATCAGAGACAGACTCTTCAATAACGGAATTCACCACGTGATAATAGATAAAATGTGAGTACACGGTGGGGATATTGTCAGGGATCAGGCCCCACCACCCATCCTCCACGTAACATGGGTAATGTATCAAGCCCAAGATAGAAGGGTAAATGAGGTGGTTAATATAATTTTATAAGCCAATATCAGAGTAAGAGCTGCCAAAGTATCAGCAGTTACAGGGGCTCAAATTAGTCCATTATTTGTTTCTCTTAGCGATAAGAGTGCACTTAATCGTTGCGCTGTAACATTAGTGGATTAGGAGGAGAAGTAATACTGCCCGCAGGAATATGGTTTGTAAATCGGTAGATGGATGGTAAGAATTATGGTTTTGATAGGTAAGTTGTGAGAAGACACAGAAGGGATTTCAGTGTCATTCTAGAGAAGGATATCCTAGACCGGTACTGGGTGGTGGCGTATTATCGGACGCATATTGTTCGATTCAGTGAGGCAACTAACTATTTCGGTGGAACTCGCGACCCTCAGTCACTAGGAATTTGTGGAATGAGGTCTCCTCCAGAACCTCAAACGGAACCACACACATGGGCATTTGAAACTTACACAACTGGTAATAACCACGGTGCCACAGGAAAGACTTCACAATCCAAATGCTGAGTACATTTGACTTTCTGCTTGATACACTCGGCCTAAACAACATTCTAGACAGGTCGTTGATTCATGTGAGAAGAAGTGAAAATTAAATAGAGGCACTGGGAAAGAAGTTTTTGCTCCAGTATTTATTAATGATTTTCGGTAAGGAGATATAGAGGTTACACGTAAACAATACTTGTTAGTGGTCAGGAAGTTGTCGAGGAAGAATTTCAGTGTGAAAATAAGTTAAAGTGTAAGAGCAAGAAGCAGCTGACAGAAGGAGAATTTGCACAGTCGCGACCTTACTTAAAAATCAGACCTATGAGAAGTTAGCACACGTCCCAGTGTCAGTGAAATCTTGTGTACTCGGTGTTAAAGGAATATGCTTGGTTGTTCGATGAACAGCAGTATATGTCAGTCACTGACGCTGTACAACACGAAACTCCAAATTAAGACATTAGGCCAATTGCTTAGAAACTGGACAGGCTCGAAACTGGACAGATCTCTATTTTATCTCCAATCTGTTGTTCAGGATGTTACACAACAAAAGCTGGCTGTAAGGATAGATCAATCCTCTGCGAACCCCTGCTTGGTCCCTCTCGTTGTTGTACACAAAAAGGCAATCAGTAGAGAGAAAGCCTATCGCCTATGCATTAACGTACAAGCAATAAACAAGGTGACTACCACTGATATTTACCCTGTACCCCACATCGACGAAACACTGGACAGATTACCACCAAATTCCGATTGCACCAGAATACCTAAAAAACAACATTTGTGGTTCCATGAGATTTGTGTGAGTTTTCACACATGCCTTTTAGCCTTAGAAATGCTTCCACTTTCCAGAGATTCACTAACTTGTTACTAAGATCATTGAAGCCTACAACGTCTTTAGTGTTTTTAGATGGTACCACATTTTTAAGGAGTACTGCGGAACATTTGGTGAGAATGAGGTACGTGTAATATTTCTATATTTTTTTTTACAAAACAATATATAATAATGAATATGGTTGTTAAAATATTCCGTGCTTGTTCGTAATCTGTTGGGCATCGGACTTCCTCACATTTTTGTTGAAGCTGCAGGGAGCGGAGGATTCCAGGGACACTGGCGCTTGTCGTAATCACGAAAATCCTCTTCCTGTAATTTTCCTCTTGACTTACTTCAATAAATAAAATACTTGATACGGTTCTATAACATTATATTGCTCACCCACACATAGAACACATCGAGATCTCAATAATTCATCTCTAAAATCGCACACCCCATCGTCTTTCTACATACGAAAGACTGTCTGTGTCTGTCTAAAATAAAACAAAAAAAACTGTACAACAAAATGAATGAGAAAATGTTTTCATTCGTCTGCACCTTACCGCACATTCATAATTAACGTCTCTGCCAACCCCCTGCTTACTAAATCTTAATTTTACGTCATCCTGTTGAGCGCGTGACAGCTGAGTCATAAGCTAATTTTGTTTATACTTATGCTTGGCATGAAGTGATGTGTCACTTCTCGTTGCTGTTAATTTTTATGCCTACGTGTACAAATCAAAAGAATTCCTTATGTCTATTCGCATTACTTTATCTTAAAAAATCCAGGGAGCCTATCATCATGTACTTATACATACGTTTTATCAAAGTTACAGCATACACATTTGAACTTAAAGTGTTTTTCTGCACAGTCACAGGCTAAGTACATGTGATATATTACCATTTCAGATGGGATTAAGACAGATCCACAGTTTACCGAACCAGTTGAGACTCTTCCAGGCCCACTAACATTAAGGAGATGCAACTTTTCTTGGCCTCACTAATTATTACCGTCTTTGGTAAAGGATTATGCTATGACAGCCAAACGATTAACCAAGTTGTCAAAGAAAGCTGCGATGTTTGAGCGGAAAGAAGGATTTGAATTGGCCATGAGGAAACTCAAATATGACTTGAGAGGTTCACATTATTTATATACTGATTCTGAAAAGCCTTTTATCCTTTGAACAGACACCTCAAATACGTTATCAGTGCCGTTCTTTGTCAGAAATATAATGTTGAGGGAAGCTTCACAGGTTATGCTTCTACACAGAAGAACCAAACAGGGCTAATTATAATACCAGTGAGAAGGAATTGCTAGCAATTATATTCGGGGTCAACTATTTCAGATGTTATTTGCACAGAAGAAAATTCACTGTGGTCCCTGATTATACTGCTCTTTTGTAGAGGCTCAGTTTAAAGGACCCCAGTAGTCATTTATCTCATTGGGCATTAAGACTTTCAAAATAGGATTATGACGTATGTCACAAACCAAGCTGTTCACACCTGAATGCTGATGAACTGAGCCATAGGCTCAAAATAATCCAGACTGACAATGCTTTAATAGAAGAACTGAGAGATGTATAATGTCACTGATGCAATTTTCTTTCACATTTTGTGACAGTTGATTGTATTCCATGCTACATAAATCCCCCTGAGCAAAAGAGTCATAAGGAAAGGTTTCAGGAATTACTGCAATGCCGTTTTTTTCTTCAAATTTTGTTTATTCATGACTGGTTCCGAATCGCCTGGCGATTCATCATCATATGACACAATTTAGTTTGGACTATTGTGGGGGTCGTGCATCTGTGGCAAATACAGATAGGAAAATGTGAGTACTGTATGTGGGAAGAATATGAAGATAGTAAGATTAATTTGATGGTATTACTCACTGTTTTTGTGGCAGGCACTGCTCTGGAAAACATAATGTATGCTTTCCAGTATCGTTAAATATCAAGCGAAACAGGCACCTCTCCACAAATGGCGACTCCCACATACTTAAAAAAATATAAACATGCCAAAGAGAGTGGCCATTGTCTCCAAAGAGATTTGTGGAGGCAGAGATTTTCTTTGCTAATTTTTCGTTTTGTGTGTCATTTGTAATAAAATATATATTTATTACATAACTTTCTTAATAAAAATTAGTATTATGTTTTTACATTACAAACTTTTCTTATACTATCTACAAAATCTACAACAAAGTGTCTAGGACAACATTTCTGGTAGTGAAGTTATGTTTGGCATGTTTCTCATTGCTCAATAAACAGGATAGTATACATATGGGGAGGGGAGTGGGGGGGAGGAGGAGGGAAAGAGGCATTGGAGGGCAGAGAGAGAGAGAGAGAGAGAGAGAGAGAAAGAGAGAGAGAGAGATGGGGGGGGGGAGAGGGGTGGAGATTGTGTGTATGTGTGTAAAAAGAGAGGTAGAGAGGACAGTGTTTAGGTGTGGTATGAGCAAGGTGGGAAGGTGGGGAATTTGTATGGGAGTGGATGAGTACAGTAATTACTAGCATTTCAAATTTAATAACTCTTTAAAATTTTGGAAGAATGGGTTATTTGCTAAATCAATTTGTTCATTTAAGGTGGTGTGGGGTGTTTTGTTGTCATGCATGAAAATTTCTAATTGTTCCAAGAGGTCCATTTTTATTCCTTTGTCTACAGTGTGTAGAATGTGGAGGTTGGTTTTTATATCTGTGATTGAATGACTGTTTTGGGCTAGATGGGCTGTAAGAGTGGATTTATTTAAATTTTTCAAACAGAGTTTGCCAGTATGCTCTTTCTATAGGATTTCAAAATTTCTTCCCGTCTGTCCTATGTAGTAGCGTGAACAGCTGTCATAAGTTAATTCATATACACCAGATTTGTGATATAGTGGGCTGGTTGTTTTAATGTTGTGAATTACTTTGTTTTGTATTTTGTTGTTTGTGTGGTAACTGATTTTGACTTTGTGTGTTTTAAATAGTTTTGCAAGTTGATATGATACATTACAAAGGAAAGGCATACACACATATTTAGTTTCTTTTGGTGCTGAAGAAAGGTCTGGCTTAGTTTTCATTTTTTCATCTACTTTGTCAACTATGGTTGGGTCATAAGCATTGTTGTGGGCTACTGTTTTTAAAATGTTCAGTTCCTTGGTTATTACAGCAAGTTCACCTTGAATTTTGTTTACACAGGTGAGTGTTGATCTGAAAAATGCTAGTTTAAACTGCTTTGGGTGGCATGATGTATTGTTTATAAGAACAGTTGTTGTGGTGTGTTACCTGTAAATTTTGAAATTGTGTCTGGTGTTCCGACATGTTTTATTTAAGTCAAGAAATTAATTCCTTGTTATGTTTGGTGTTCAACTGTAAACCGTATTTTGGGATGTATATTATTTAGTTTAGTGGCTAAGTTTCCTATTTCAGTTGTTGTTCCATTGTGTTGCATCAATGGATCACCAACATGGTGTTTCTAATAAATGACTTTGTCTTTTTCTATCGGCTTATCTTTAAAGAATTTGTTTTCCAGATTATTAATATAGATGTCAGCTAGTAGGCCAGCTAAACTTCTGCCCATTGCTAAACTGTCCTTCTGAATATAGATTTTCTTATTAAAAGAAAAGTAATTGTAAGACAACACTAACGCAAGCAAATACATCAGTTCATATATTCCTATGTTACTTAGCTTTTTATGATGCAATAAGTTGTCTTTGATTATTTGAAGTGTTTCTGTTATAGGTATGTTGGTGTACAGGTTACTATATCGAAGGATGTAAATTTTGCTGTTGTAGGAATAGTGATTCCTTCTATGCTGTCAATTAATTCATAGCTATTCTTTATGGAGTACTTATTTGTAAATGTGTAGGATTTACTGAGAATTTCATGAAGCTTTGTGGTTATTTTGTATCCAGGACTGTTTATTAAGTTGACTATTGGGTGTAGTGAGTGGCCTTCTTTATAAACCTTGGTTTGTGATTTGCGCTTTGGGGCTGTGGGGTTGATTGTTATGCAGTGTTTGGCTTGAGTTGTTAAGGGGAAGTTGCAGTTATTTAGCAGGTTTCTTATTTTGTTTTGGTATTTTGGGGTAGGATCAGATTCTAGTTCATTTATGTTGTTATTTTTAAAACTCTTATGCTTTGTTAATGTACTCTGAACCATACATTATTACAGCTATATTGCTTTTGTCACGCATAACAACAAGACTATTATTATCAACTTGATTTTCATTAATTTGTTTTAATGTTGTAGACTCATTATGAATAATGTTGTGGAGTTTTCTCGTTTTTCTTTATAATTTTATTTGATTCAAGTGCTAGAGCATTTTGGTCATTTCGATTTAGTTTTGCTGATAGGCAGGCTACTTTAGTGTTAGTTATTGGGTCTTTGACAGTGTTTTCATCAAGTTTGGTCGAAATATTGTGTTTAAGCCGTTTATTTACAAAATTTAGATCTGTGTTGTTGAAATTAATGTTTATTGTGTTTACCACCCTCTCAGAAAAATTATGTTTTCCATCAGTTAAGTGGGAGTAGGAGTTGTTGGATTTTTTGGCAATGAGGTTTGAGAGCTTTTTCTTTTGGTTAAATGAACTTTTCAACATTTCCTTATCCACAGATTGTTGAGCTAACTGAATGAATGTTACCATTTGGAACAGCATAAGGTGACTGCTTAACACTAAGTGCAGCCTGTAGATGTCTTTGTTGAGTAAGGCTTTTATTTATAATGAGACCTAATTTCGTTTTTGATCAATGCGACTTAACATTTGCTTTTGGCTGCCTGAGCTGATTTACTTTGGTTATTGATTAGAACTTTGACATAATTAGGAGCAACGTTTTCTAATATGCACTGCTTACTGAATTTAACAGCAAGAACACTTTTCATTAACTTCAGTTTACACTTATGTATGAATTCATTGTTCCTGTGTAGCGAAATAAAACTTTTATCCATTCTGTATTTGGAACACTGCGACTGTCTTGTTAAAGGTTTCAGGAATTACTGCAACCTATTGCCATTTGTTCTTTCAATTTTTATTTATTCACGAGCAGTTTCGAATCTCCTGGTGATTCATCATCAGCACATCTACAAAAAACTACCCCATAAAGAACAGCTATCAACTAATTCACAGCATAAAAGACATCGCTATTCTCACAATAGCAAAATTTACATCCCTCGACATACTAAACCTGTACACCAACATACCTATAACAGAAACACTCCAAATAATCAAAGACAACTTACTGCATCAAAAAATGGTATACCTCCAGAAATACAGTTTACAGTTAAACACCAAACGCAACAGGGAATTAATTTCTTGACTTAAGTGAAACATGTCACAACACCAAACAGAAATTGAAAATTTACAGGAAACCCACCACAACCGATGTTCTTATAAATAATTCATCAAGCCACCCAAATCAGCATAAACTAGCATTTTCCGGATCAGCACTCAACCATGTAAACAAAATTCATGGTGAACCTGCTGTAAAAACCAAGGAACTAGACATTTTGAAAACAGTAGCCCACAACAATGCTTATGACGCAACCATAGTTGACAAACTAGATGCAAAAATGAAAACTAAGCAAAAACCATCAACAGACCTTTCATCAGCACCAGAAGAAACTAAATATGTGTGTATTCCTTTCCTTGGTAATGTATCATATCGACTTGCAAAACTATTTAAAACACACAAAGTCAAAATCAGTTACCACACAAACAACAAAATACAAAACAAAGTAATTCACAACATTAAAACAACTAGCCCACTGTATCACAAATCTGGTATATACGAATTAACTTATGACAGTTGTTCTTGCTACTACATGGGACAGACAGGAAGAAATTTTGAAATCCTATACAAAGAGCATACTGGCAAACACTGTTTAAAAAATTTAAATAAATCCACTGTTACAGCCCATCTAGCCCAAAACAGTCATTCAATCACAGATATAAAAACCAAATTCCACATTTTACACACTGGAATAGAAATGTACCTCTTGGAACAATTAGAAATTTTCATGCATAACAACAAAACACCCCACACCATCTTAAATGAACAAATTGATTTAGCAAATAACCCATTCTTCCAAAATTTTAAAGAGTCATTAAATTTGAAAAACTAGTAAATACTGTACTCAACCACTCCCATACCCATTCCCCATCTTGCCCATACCACACCTAAACACTGATCTCTCTCTCTCTCTCTCTCTCTCTCTCTCTCTCTCTCTCTCTCTCTCTCTCTCTCTCTCTCTCTCTCTCTCTCTCCCCTCCAATGCCTCTCTCCCTCCTCCTCCCCCCCCCAACTCCCCTCCCCATATGTAAAACCATCCTGTTTATTGAGCAATGAGAAACATACCAAACATAACTTCACTACCAGAAATGTTGTCCTAGACATTTTGTTATAGATTTTGTAGATAGCATAAGAAAATATTGTAATGTAAAAACATAGTACTAATTTTTATAAAGAAAGTAATGTAATAAATATATATTATTGGTTAAAAACAGTCTTGGTTGCAATTTTGTTTTTTTATTTTGCAGTGATGCGTTTTGCCTTATTTAGGCATCTTCAGGTTATCTGTCTTGCTCCTGTGAATGCGAATGTGTTAGGCAGATCTTGGTGTCTCTTGCGTCCTGAAGATGCCTAAATATGGCGAAATGTGTCGTTGAAAAATAAAAAACTAAAATTGCTACCAAGACTGTTTTTAACCAATATTGTTAAGCACTGGCTTGCTGTATGCCACATATGGATTGGAATAATTTCTTTAATAAATATATATTTCATTACGAATGGCACACAAAATGAAAACTGAGCAAAGAAAATCTCTGCCTCCCTAAAACTCTTTGGAGACAACAATGGCCAGACTCTTTGGTTTGTTTATACTTTGTAAGGTATGTGGGAGTCGCCAACTGTGGAGAAGTGCCTGTTTCACTTGATATTTAACGACAGTGGAAAGCATACATTATGTTTTCCACAGCAGTGCATGCCACAATAACAGTGAGTAATACCATCAAATTAATCTTAGAATCTTAATATTCTTCCCACCTACAGTGCTCACTTTTTCGTCTCTGTATTTGCCACAGATGCAGGTCCCCCTGCAAACTAAATTGTATCATTCTATGATGAATCGCCAGGTGATTCGGAACCGGTCATGATAAATAAAAATTGAAGGAATAAATGGCGATTGGTTGCAGTAATTCCTGAAACCTTTAACAAGACAGTCGCAGTGTTCCAAATCCAGAATAGATAAAAGTTTTAGAGTCCCAATTGCAGAAAGAGTTGCAAGCATGTATAATAGCTCAGTATCATGACAGTCTGCAGGCAGGTCATAATGGACAAAAAGCCATGAATGCCAAAATAGACGCACGGTATTTATGGGAAGTTAGACAGACTGGTGTTCAGAAGTACATATAAAACTATTTGCCTTGTGGTTAGTGGTCAGTCCCACCATGAACTTCAATTGCCTTGCAGACACTTACAGACACTACAAACCCATTTCAGGATGTTGCCTTAGACATCGTCAGACGTTTCCCACAGAGTACATAAAACAATAAATATATCTTATATATCACTGATCTTTTTCTAGATATCTAATTCTAGTACAAGTTGCAGGTATGACTACAGGAACAGTAACAAGTGCCTTTGTCAATAGTTTAGTTTTATCATTCCGAAGTCCTGATGACAGTTTCACTGATCAGAGGACTAATTTCATGTACACCCTCTTTTTACAAGTGTACAAATTACTATGAACCAAAAAACAGAGAAACAATTCTTTTCATCCAAAAGCTAATAGCCACCTCTAACGTGTTCATCAGACATCAGTTTAGCTGTTGTCTTACTACATAAACCACTCAATGACTGGGACAGGTAGGTCGCCTGTGTAACTTCTGCGTAAAATAGTCATATACATTAATCAACTAGGTATACATACTACGAGGAAGTATATGGACTGCATATAGCTCTTCATTTGAACATAATAAAAGTCCCATCTGTCGTGGATCTGGCAGAAGTTGTCACATCAAGCCTATCCAGAAGCAGATAAAGTAAAATAAATGTAAAGCTACCCAGCAACAAGATGAACGAAGTTACCAAGGAGCTGTGCTTTCTCAGTATGAACCTACGGGACTACTTTTGATTCGTAACCCCATAATTAGGAAAGAGAAGAATAAGAAATTCATGCCTCAATACGAAACCCTTTATTCCATTATACAAAAGACTTCTATTAATGCAGATATTCATTGGATGACCATACAGTGGCAGTACATTCTGACTGTTTACAGCTGTACCATGGTCAAGCTCTGCGACCCTCAGCAGTGTCACTTAGTCCAGCTCAAAATAATTTATGACAACGGACATGTACTATCAGGCAGCAAATCAGGAAAAAAGGACAAGTTGCTGTCAGATTATCCTCAGTATGCCTTGGGAAATAAGCACCTTTATGCTTGAGGTTATGGATTAAGGTATTGTTTGTCTGAACGAATTTCATGTGATATTTTATTCTGTCATGGAGTGGTTTCGCTGTGGGGGAGGGGGGGGGGAGTGTTTTTTATTGATGTAGTTGTGAATAATAATTATGTTGTTCAGCCAGTCATTTTGACTGACTGGTACAAACGAATTGTGTTATACTGTAGAGCCAGTCTCCATTGTCCTTTTGCAGTTTTTTATGCAAGACGCTGCAAGAATTGCTTTCTAAAACAGAAGTGTGCCTTGCTGTATTATAACTTACTATATATCAACAGCAAAGTAACGAGAGCAGTGATAATGTAAATGATTAAAGTGTGACCAGAACTAATTGCTTATTCAGTGGAGAAGAGTTTAGAGAGATCCGGTGTTTTATAATAATGATGTGCCAGTAAAAGAGAATGTGAGGGGCTACTATTCAACATCATCAGAGGTTACAATGTTACTCAGTAAAGCTTTAGACGTTCCTTCAAGTGATAAACGCACTGTGGTGATACATGAAATAACTGTTAGTTTTGCGTTATGTGCACTAAAGGGTTTACATAATGTGAAATAGACTTTGTACGAACACATTTACACTATTGCAAACGAGGTTTAATCAGTATTACATTGTTATGAGATGAGAATTACAGTTTTGAGGTAGAAGAATGTTTTAATTAACCAGATCATTAGCAGGTTTAAGTGAAATAGATAATTGGAGACGTTAAGTAACAAAGTGTCTTTCCAGTAGCTCCTATTAATCGAATGGTTTCTTTACAACAATAAATACTTTTCTTTCGCCGAGTTTCTTACGAAAAACACACACACCAAATAGTTATATTTTCACTTATTATCAGATGTCATGCTATTTCCACTTTACTTTCAAAATATACTTTAGAAGCCAGCCAGAGTGGCCGAGCCGTTCTAGGGGCTTCAGACTGGAACTGCGCGACCGCTACGGTCGCAGGTTCGAATCCTGTCTCGGACCTGGATGTGTGTGATATTCTTAGGTTAGCGCACTGGACTCGCATTCGGGAGGACGACGGTTCAATCCCGTCTCCAGCCATCCTGATTTAGGTTTTCCTTGATTTCCCTAAATCGTTTCAGGTAAATATCGGGATGGTTCCTTTGAAAGGGTACGCCCGATTTCCTTCCCCATCCTTCCCTAACCCGAGCTTGCGCTGCGTCTCTAATGCCCACGTTGTCGACGGGACGTTAAACACTAACCTCCTCCTCCTTAAGTTAGTTAGGTTTAAGTAGTTCTAAATTCTAGGGGACTGATGACCTCAGCTGTTAAGTGGTGGTGGTGGTGGTTAGTGTTTAACGTCCCGTCGACAACGAGGTCATTAGAGACGGAGCGCAAGCTCGGGTTAGGGAAGGATTGGGAAGGAAATCGGCCGTGCCCTTTCAAAGGAACCATCCCGGCATTTGCCTCAAACGATTTAGGGAAATCACGGAAAACCTAAATCAGGATGGCCGGAGACGGGATTGAACCGTCGTCCTCCCGAATGCGAGTCCAGTGTGCTAACCACTGCGCCAAGCTGTTAAGTCCCATAGTGCTTGGAGCCATTTATACTTTAGAATTCATAGTTCTCTTGTCCACAATACGCAAGTAAACTACTTAATTAAATACATGAAGAGAAAAAGAGGTAAGTAAATTCATTTATATAATAGTTAAGAACCAAATCTGCAACAACCAGATGACCTCTATATCAAGCGTTTGGAGTTAACACTAAAGGCTAACTCCTGCCATGAATAACCAACAGAGATCATGTACTTGCTATACTCACCTAATGTATGCAAACCACAGCTACTTGAAATTATCCAAGACTCTAGTAGTACACACAAGTGGGAAGTTATAACGTATAAAACAATATTATCTGGAGGTTGTGTTAGCCTTTTGTAAACAAAGAATAACTCACACTGCAACATTTTACTAGTAGTCAGGCCAATGCATGCATACAGTGTAGTATACATTACTGTTTGTCAGCACCGTTGCACGTCAAATGATCTATATTCTTTGTATGTAAAGGATAACACACCAAAAGTAAGTCCTGGTCTTTGTAATTTGTGGTGGAATGAATTGTACCTTATGTGGATTGGTCTGGTGAAACAAGCTAGTTATGGTTAAGAATTTTGCCATATGCCATTCTAGGAAATTTATTATGCCTTTAGCAACTACACTTTCCTCGATTCTGCACCTAATTTACAATAGAATTCAGATGTGAAATCCTGAATATCGCAGATAAGTCCATTGTCGGAAGACACTGCTACATGTCGGGACCACAGATTCAGCATGACAAAAATATAGGGTATCAATGGTAGGTCAGGAGAAAGAGAGCATAGATAAGTTGAATTATATACTACCTCTGTATCATGAATGACTTAACTTCATTACCAAACAATGATACTGGAAAGCCACTAAAGATATAGAAGGTTTCAAATGTAGTTTCCCTGCAATGGTTTGTGAAAGGTAATGTTTTATTATGCCCAGTTCTATATGAAGTTCATAGACAAACAATTTTTAAACAACAGTAGCACCTTCAGTGTCATATGGATGAATTAGAATTACTTATGGTTCTGCAAAGAAGGGTGGATGCATTGATTGTTGTAATTACACAGTGATGGGCCAACAGGTCTTATCACTGCAACAGTTACTCTGAAAGTATTTCACTTTAAATATTTCCGTGAGTACCTCTTTTTATGTTTTGTGTTACTTTTTCTGTATTATTTCATGTGTGATAGAAATGATGTCATGATAGTCACTCTCCCCTGACACTAGCCAAAACCAGTGAACTAGTTTGTTGTACTAGAATGTGGTAGATTACCTTCCTTTTAGCTTCAACATAGTATTTCATTTGGAATACTCTGATCAGCCAGTGTGCATCATTCTTAAACAATAATGATTTTATTTCTTTCGTTTATGGGTAAACCAGTGATTGTGATTTAATATCCTCCTGGGAAAACCTACTTACTATGTGCACTACAGAACGCATTTTATCTCTTCATCTACTTTTGGAATCATTAACTACACTGTGTGTACTCTGACCAAGTAATATAACAGATGCACTTCTACTGCATCTCTCACTATTCAGATGTGTAGCCATAATTAAAACGAGTTGTTCCCACAAGACCTGGTGGTATTTACCTGTATTACAAATGGTTAATGTCCATGTGGACATAATTTTAGCACAACCCCACAAATACGAATAAATGTATGCATGGATCCATGGTTGTACCATTTTGCTGTTAGACAATCCTATGGTGCTGGCTCATGATACTGAACATTATGCTATCCTCTTTTAATTTGGCTATCTGCTAAAAAAATGTACAGTATGTAGAGACATTGGTTCTCATCCTCAGTGAACAAGGAGGAATAGGGACAACTTCTCAATGACATGTTTTCTTAACTACTGCTAAGGCACGACGAACAGTCATTCTGTACTGCTGGAGAAATTCTGTAGTCACATTTCATTGAAGTTAGTTTCTTAACCCTTCCATGTTATTCCTGTCCCTACTACCATGTTCCTGAATCTGTTCGGTTCTTCTGTTAAGAAGGGGCTAGTCTGAGCTATATGGGCCATGTCACTCTACGTCTACATCTACATCCATACTCCGCAAACCACCTGACAGTGTGTGGAGGAGGGTACCTTGAGTACCTCTATCAGTTCTCCCTTCTATTCCAGTCTCGCATTGTTTGGGGAAAGAAAGATTGCCTGTATGCATCTGTGTGGGCTCTAATCTCTCTGATTTTATCCTTATGGTCTCTTTGCGAAATATACGTAAGAGGGAGCAATATACTGCCTGACTTCTTGGTGAAGGTATATTCTAGAAACTTCAACAAAAGCCCTTACCGAGCTACTCCTCGTCTCTCTTGCAGAGTTTTCCACTGGAGTTTATCTATCATCTCTATAACGCTTTTGCGATTACTGAATGATCGTGTAACAAAGTGCGCTGCTCTCCATTGGATCTTCTCTGTCTCTTCTATCAACCCTATCTGGTACAGATCCCACACCAGTGAGCAGTATTCAAGCAGGGGCGAACAAGTTTACAGTTACCTACTTCCTTTGTTTTCGGACTGCATTTTCTTAAGATTCACCCAATGAATCTCAGTCTGGCATCTACTTTACCGACAATTAATTTTATATGGTCATCCCATCGTAAATCACTCTTAATGCCTACTCCCAGACAGTTTATGGAATTAACTGGTTCCAGTTGCTGACCTGCTGTAATTCCGCTAAATGAAAAAGGATCTTTCTTTCTATGTATTTGCAGCACATTACACTTGTCTACATTGAGATTCAATTGCCATTCCCTGCACCATGCCTCAATTTGTTGCAGATCCTCTTGCATTTCAGTACAATTTTCCATTGTTACAACCTATAGATATTCTACAGCATCATCTGCAAAACGCCTCAGTGAACTTCTGATGTTATGCACAAGGTCATTGATATATATTGTGAATAGCAATGGTCCTACGACATTCCCCTGTGGCACATCTGAAATCACTCTTACTTTGGAAGACTTCCATCCATTGGGAATGACATGCTGCGTTCTGTTACCTAGGAACTCTTCAATCCAATCACACAATTGGTCTGATAGTCCATATGCTCTTACTTTGTTCATTAAACGACTGTGGGGAACTGTATCGAATGCCTTGCGGAAGTCAAGAAACACGGCATCTACCTGTGAACCCGTGTCTATGGCCCTCTTGAGTCTCTTGGACGAATAGCGCGAGCTGGGTTTCACATGACCATCTTTTTCGAAACCCATGCTGATTCCTACAGAGTAGATTTCTAGTCTCCAGAAAAGTCACTATACTCGAACATAATACGTTTCCCAAAATTCTACAACTGATCGACGATAGATATATATGTCTATAGTTCTGCACATCTGTTCGACGTCCCTTCTTGAAAACGGGGATGACCTGTGCCCTTTTCCAATCCTTTGGAATGCTACGCTTTTCTAGAGACCTACAGTACACCGCTGCAATAAGGGGGGCAAGTTCCCTCGCGTACTCTGTGTAAAATCGAACTGGTATCCCGTCAGGTCCAGCGGCCTTTCCTCTTTTGAGCGATTTTAATTGTTTCTCTATCCCTCTGTCGTCTATTTCGATATCTACCGTTTTGTCATCTGTGCGACAATCAAGAGAGGGAACTACAGTGCAGTCTTCCTCTGTGAAACAGATTTGGAAAAATACATTTAGTATATAGGCCTTTAGTCTGTCCTCCCCTGTTTCAGTACAATTTTGGTCACAGAGTGTTTGGACATTTTGTTTTGATCCACCTACCACTTTGACATAAGACCAAAATTTCTTAGGACTTTCTGCCAAGTCAGTACATAGAACTTTACTTTAGAATTCGTTGAACGCCTCTCGCATAGCCCTCCTCAAACTACAATTCGCTTCATGTAATCTTTGTTTGTCAGCAAGGCTTTGTCTATGATTATGTTTGCTGTGAAGTTCCCTTTGCTTTTGTAGCAGTTTTCTAACTCGGTTGTTGTACCACGGTGGCTCTTTTCCATCTCTTACGATCTAGCTTGGCACATACTCATCTAATGCATATTCTACGATGGTTTTGAACTTTGACCACTGATCCTCAACACTATCTTTACATGAGATAAAACTTTTGTGTTGAGCCGTCAGCTACTCTGAAATCTGCTTTTCGTCACTTTTTTTAAACAGAAAAATCTTCCTACCATTTTTAGTATTACTATTTATGGCTGAAAACACTGATGCTTTAACTGCTTTATGATCTCTGATTTCCTGTTCTGCGTTAACTGTTTCAAACAGTTTGGCTGTGTTTGTCACAAGAAGGTCTATTATGTTATTGCAATGATTTGGCACATCAGTTGTCAAAGAGTAAGTGTTTGAGCAATGACAGGAATATCGCTAAGCACTTCATCTTGGCCCCCACTAACCCTACCTATGACTTATTCACATCATCTTGGCTCATATGTCTTGGCAATGGGAATATCACCACTCCATTCATGCGTTTCACTGTTAATTATGGACTTACCATTCCATAAGCAAAGTATCTGAAACTTTGATCATTTTTTAAGATATTAATATGGTATGTTTCAATTGCAACACCTGCAAAGGTGATTCCAGCAAGTTTCAAACTGCTTCCAGTGTGCATCCTAATCTGAAAGATAATAGTACTGCTATCCTTTACACCATCTTTTTTTCCAACCACTTCCATTTAACATGAGGGTGTAAGACCATTAAACAATGATATACTGCGAGAAATGTGATATGCCTTGTTCGATGTACAGGCTCCTGTTTAATCCATGTCATTAACTGCTCAACAATTTGCAAGTGAAAGGAACCAATGGGGCTCGCTAGATAGGCAGTTAGTGTCTTTCAAAATCTATCCCACGCAAATGAGTCAGGAAGATGTTGCTTGGCCTTCTGGTTCCTCCAGAGGCGTCATCATAACACAGTCCAATTAGTGATCACAGAGACACTGGTCTGTTCATAGCACTTACTTCTGATTCATCTTTGTACTATGGTCCATTTTACCATCTGTCATCTTGCTGTCAAATAAAAACATACGTGCCCCACTTGCACAATGAGAACTACAACACCTCAATTATGGCAGTAGTGGCTCCACTCACACACAACACAAACACCTATGAAACACAACAATCCCTCTTAGACATTTAAAGAGAGTTCCCTGAGTGGGTAACTATATCTAATTCCTACACTATCATGTTATTTTGCCTCAATGTTTCACCTACCACTGACACTGCTTTGGGTACTATGCGTACACAGGTAATAATGTTCCACATTGTTTCCAGTCTGAACACTGATCTGCCCTTGGGGATATATCTGCTTAGTACATTTTTATAATAATACTGGATCCTCCATTTGATCTTTATGAACACTTGTCCTACATTACTCGTCGCCATTGTGCAAGAGGGGATCTCAGACATTATCTACATCCTCCATCGAATAAAATGAGACATTCAGCAGTACAGAACCACATTTCCCAAGCAGTTCCTGGCTGATGCACCTGGCACTACACCAAATTTCAGGTCTGTTCACTCCTTGAAGAAAATTATGAATAATGAAGTCTTTTTCCCAATAAGGCTACCACCAATGTTATCAATTACATTCATACTCTAATTAAACATTCACTAACCAACAATTTTGTGCATTTTTCCCTCCAGTGATGTGTTTTACCTGCCACTTTGGCTCTGCGATTTTGATTATGTGAATGCCAACTCATCTGATGACCTCCATTCCGTTTATGGAACGATTTAGAATGCGTCATGCAATCTGTTCAGCTGCTCTGTGCTTCCAAATCTGTCACTAACCAAAAGAGCCGTCTATCTGAATAGACATACAATACTGATACAGGTTACTTTTGTGACCCTTTCATTTGCACTAATACATACCATGTTATGCATTCACATGTACACTATAAATAGCTATACAGTTGGACACACCCCAGTGCCTTACACACCCACAAAGCTAAAGTACTACTTGCCAGCACTGCATCACTGAGAAAACTTTAAATGTTTTGCCTCTTTAAATTCATTAACCTACCTGACTTATCTATAGGCGTTTCTGCTCATTTCATATTCCTTTACCACCTTTGCTTTGGCATACTTTTATAGCAGCAGAATTAAATTCTATGGCTTCGTGACACAAATGTTGTATGGCAACAGCACACCCACTTCTATTCCTACCACTTGTAAGTTCATTACACCTTGATAGGCTGATGAGATGACGAAAATCGTCTGATTCATCAAGCAACAAGCTCCTGCCCTTCCTTTTGCATCCCTTTATGATTAAATCTAAGTTTCCATAGTTGTGGTGCATGATGTCACCTCTTTTCCTGTTAATGTATTTCTGTTTTTCACTTTATACTGTCATGTTCTGCCATCTGTTTTTATCACCTAATTTAATTAGGACTGGCTTGGACCAGTTAAGTCCCTCAACAGTCACAAGACCATAATTCTTTTACAAAATTTACTATTGTGAACACCTGTTTACAGTTCATTGGGTGCTACAAAAAGGTATGGTCAAATTTTCAGGAAACATTCCTCACACACAAATAAAGAAAAGATGTTATGTGGACATGTGTCCGGAAACGCTAAATTTCCATGTTATAGTTCATTTTAGTTTCGTCAGGATGTACTGTACTTCCTTGATTCACCGCCAGTTGGTCCAATTGAAGGAAGGTAATGTTGACTTCGGTGCTTGTGGTGACATGCGACTCATTGCTCTACAGTACTAGCATCAAGCACATAGGTACGTAGCATCAACAGGTTAGTGTTCAGGTTAGTGTTCATCACGAATGTGGTTTTGCAGTCAGTGCAATGTTTACAAATGCGGAGTTGGCAGATGCCCATTTGATGTATGGATTAGCATGGGGCAATAGCCATGGCGCGGTACGTTTGTATCGAGACAGATTTCCAGAACGAAGGTGTCCCAGCAGGAAGACGTTTGAAGCAATTGATCGGCGTCTTAGGGAGCACAGAACATTCCAGCCTATGACTCGCGACTGGGGAAGACCTAGAACGACGAGCACACCTGCAATGGACGAGGCACTTCTTCGTGCAGTTGACGATAACCCTAATGTCAGCGTAAGAGAAGTTGCTGCTGTACAAGGTAACGTTGACCACGTCACTGTATGGAGAGTGCTACGGGAGAACCAGTTGTTTCCGTACCATGTACAGTGCAGTGTGTGCAGGCACTATCAGCAGCTGATTGGCCTCCACGGGTACACTTCTGTGAATGGTTCATCCAACAATGTGTCAATCCTCATTTCAGTGCAAATGTCCTCTTTACGGATGAGGCTTCATTCCAACGTGATCAAATTGTAAATGTTCACAATCAACAAGTGTGGGCTGACGAGAATCCGCACGCAATTGTGCAATCACGTCATCAACACAGATTTTCTGTGAACTTTTGGGCAGGCATTGTTGGTGATGTCTTGATTGGGCCCCATGTTCTTCCACCTACGCTCAATGGAGCACGTTATCACGATTTCATATGGGATACTCTACCTGTGCCGCTAGAACCTGTGCCTTTACAAGTATGACAACATGTGGTTCATGCACGATGGAGCTCCTGCACATTTCAGTCGAAATGTTCGTACACTTCTCAACAACAGATTCGGTGACCAATGTATTGGTAGATGCGGTCCAGTTCCATGGCCTCCACGCTCTCCTGACCTCAACCACCTTGACATTCATTTATGGGGGCATTTGAAAGCTCTCGTCTACGCAACCCCGGTACCAAATGTAGAGACTCTTCGTGCTCGTATTGTGGATGGCTGTGATACAATACGCCATTCTCCAGGCCTGCATCAGGGATTCCATACGACGGAGGGTGGATGCATGTATCCTCGCTAATGGAGGACATTTTGAACATTTCCTGTAACAAAGTGTTTGAAGTCACGCTGGTACGTTCTTGTGCTGTGTGTTTCCATTCCATGATTAATGTGATTTGAAGAGAAGTAATAAAATGAGCTCTAACATGGAAAGTAAGGGTTTCCGGACACATGTCCACATAACATATTTTGTTTCTTTGTGTGTGAGGAATGTTTCCTGAAAGTTTGGCCGCACCTTTTTGTAACACCCTATATAGCGTACCCTGTGTGGTGCACAACACGCCAGTTTGCTTGAGCCATCATGAAGTTGTACAGTTGGTCGAGATTCCTTTCATAGTTTACCTCCGATCCTTATTGCACCTTCCATTATATTTTAATGCATGACATAAATGTAACAAATCTCTCAACTTTAATTTCGATACAGGCAATTGAAGCTGGTTTGGCCATTTTCCAAACAGCAAAGCCCTCTATTCTTTCCCATAGCACACAAAGGAAGTTATCACTACTGGGTAGGTCTCCTATTTTGACAACCTTGTCCTAAATCTAACATCTCCATATTCATGCCAGTTTACATAATGGACACTTCCAAAATGTAATTTCATTCTCATTAGATTTTCAGAAAAGTGGGGATAGAAACTCGCATTTGGTTTACCAACAAAGTACAGAATTAGCATAACTACAGTAAATCATACACATCAGCCAACCGTTGACCTAATTCTGCAAAATACCAGGCCATGACGTCTTCTGTTTTTTCTAAAAGCATCCCAAACACAACTGGCTGTGAATTCAGTCGTCTCAACGTTCAGCCTTACTCAACATAAATTATCACTATTTTTTAGAAAGAATAATAAACTTATAAACTTTTAAACTTGTGCAAAGTTTCAAGACAACTAGCACCTGTGAACATGCTATAAATACTGCTGATCAATCATCTTGACTGCGGAAGCATTGAACCTTGGTCCCTGTTGCAAGTGCCTCCACATGAGTGCTAACTTTTGCAGCATTCAAGCAGAAACGACCAGACAATATGTACTACCATCATTGTCTTTTCACAGATTTAATTTTCCTTCACTGCATTACAGACACTGTTCATCCTGTGGACAACTAGTCACAGTACCATTCCACCATGCTATGCAACTTTGGTTTAATGGAAGTGCAGCTGTGCTGAAAACAAATGTGGTACCCCTGATCATACTGATGCTGATAGCTGTGATAAAGCTCCCCAGCAAGCTTCATTCATTGTTATGCAGTGTCATGAAATCCTAGCATGCTAGCATGTGCGGCTCACTCACACTGAGGATAACCTTTTGGCTACCAACTGACAAATCCATAATATAGTCACTGTGCCAATATGGCAATATTAGGGACTTAAAAACGCGATCCAGCGTGACTTAATAACTATACACAGGGAACTGTGCAAACTGACTGCTACTTTGGAAGTAACCCAAGCTTCAAAGATTTTTTTTTGTACAGCAGCCATGCAACAGTTGCATGTTTTGATTAGATTAGATTTACTTTCATTCCAATTGATCCGTAGTGAGGAGGTCCTCCAGGATGTGGAACATGTCAGAAAAACAACAATACACGACAAATATTTACAACTAAAACAAGTAAGCTAATGTACCATTCCACAGGTCCCAAGTGGAATGATCGTCATTTTTTTAATGAACACTAAGAGCCATTTTACAAATACTAATGCACTGAATTTAAAATAAAAAAGTTTATTTATTTATAAGGTAATAAACATGTAATACAACTACTGTAATACTTATTTACAATGAACACATTACTGCACTGAAATGGTGCAGAAGTTATGTTGTACTTATATACAAATCAGTTGGTTTTACTAAGAAATTCATCAATGGAGTAGAAGGAGTTTGCCACCAATAAATCCTTTAGGCTTCTCTTAAACTGAATTTCATTGGTTGTTAAGCTTTTTATGGCTGCTGGCAAGTCATTGAAAATGTGTGTTCCTGAATAACGCACACCTTTTTGTACAAGACTAAGTGACTTTAAATCCTTGTGAAGATTATTCTTATTTCTAGTATTGATTCAATGAATTGAGCTGTTGGTTTGAAAAAGTGATATTTTTAATGACAAATTTCATTAAGGAATAAATATATTGGGAAGCAGTAGTTAGTATCCCTAGTTCCCTAAACAGGCTTCTGCAAGATATTCTTGAGTTCACACCACATATAACTTACTGCACGTTTTTGTGCCCGGAAAACTTTAGCTTGGCTTGATGAATTACCCCAAAAAATAATCCCATATGACATTATGGAATGAAAGTAAGCATAGTATGCCAACTTTTTCATTTTTATATCCCCTATGTCTGACAAAATTCGCATTGCAAACAGAGATGTGTTAAGACGCTTCAGCAGTTCTGTGGTGTGCTCCTTCCAGTTGAATTTATTATCAAGCTGTAATCCCAAGAATTTAACACTGTCCACTTCTTCTATCTTCTTGTCATCATATGTTAGACATATACTCTTGGGACACCCCTTACCAGTTCTGAACTGCATGTAGTGTGTTTTTTCAAAGTTTAGTGACAAAGAATTGGCTAGGAACCAGTGATTAATGTCCACAAATATTTTATTGGCTGGTCTTTCTAAGACTACACTTGATTTGCTATTTATTGCAATGTTTGTATCCTCGGCAAACAAAACAAACTTGGCATCTGCTAATGTTACTGATGAAAGGTCATTGATATACACAAGAAAAAGTAAGGGCCCAAAATGGAACCTTGTGGGACCCCACATGTAATTAGTTCCCAGTTGGATGATGCCTGATAGCTTGATACATGTCTCTTTCCTAGTAACATCCTTTGTTTCCTGCCAGAGATATTAGATTTGAACCATTTTGCAGCATTTCCCATTACACTATAATATTCTAGATTACTTAAAAGGATATTGTGATTTACACAGTCAAATGCCTTTGACAGATCACAAAATATACCAGTTGGCTGCAATTTTTTGTCTAATGAATTAAGCACATTTTCACTGTAAGTGTAGATAGCCTTCTCAATATCAGAACCTTTTAGAAATCCAAACTGTGACTTTGACAGTATGTTATTTGAGATAAGATGGTTATAAAAACGACTGTACATTACTTTTTCGAAAATTTTTGAGAATGCTGGCAACAGTGAAATTGGACGGAAATTTGATGCTATTTCTTTATCTCCCTTCTCAAACAGTGGCTTAACTTCAGCATATTTCAGCCACTCAGGAAATATTCCACTGATAAACGACTGGTTACACAGATAGCTTAATATGTTACTGAGCTCAGAATCAAATTCTTTAATTAACTTTGTTGATATTTCATCATGCCCACTAGATGTTTTTGATTTTAAAGATTTTATGATGGACATTATTTCTGTTGGGGTAGTGAGGGTCAAATTCATATTATGGAAGTTACTTGAAATGTCTGGTCTAAGGTAATCCATAGCAGCATCTACCGAACCTGACAACCCCATCTTTTCAGTAACAGTTATAAAATGTTTGTTAAAAACTTCTGCAACACTGTACACATGTCACCAATGTATCATCTACTCTTAATGCTATTTGTTCCTCTTCATGTCTGGTTCTACTGGTCTCCTTCACTATATCCCATATTGTCTTTATTTTGTTATCTGATATGACTATCTTTTCCTTGTAATATATTTTCTTTGACATCCGTATTACAGTCTTTAATATTTTGCTGTATTTCTTATAATGTGCTATAGCATCAAGATTGGAAATGTTTCGAGTGACAGATACAGTTTTCTTTTTGTTTTACAAGATACCCCTATTCCTCGAGTAATCCATGGCTTCTTTGTAGACTATGCTCTAACCTTGGTAAGTTTTGGGGGAAAGCAGTGTTCGAATAAGGTAAGCACTTTATTAGCAAAAATGTTATATTTTTCATTCATGGCATGAGCACTGTAAACATCAGTCCAGTGAATGTCTGAGGAGTGTCCTAAAATAATCAATTTTTGGCTTACTGATTACCCTCGAGCTCAGATTTAACAGATTTTATATCCTGTTCAGTATTAACATTTAACAGAAGGAACTGCTTGTCACCTTGCTCCTACCATTCAGCCAAAACTGCAACAGAGACTCAGCCCTAACTTAGTGCCAGCGGAAACCTTCCTGAAAACCATAACTAGTAATTCATTTCATGGATCAGTACACAAGCAAATGACCAACTCCATGTACGAATCAACCTGGCTGTATTATTGCACTGCTGCTATTGTAAAACTGTCAAGATCGATAGATGTGTTAACTGTGCAGCTATCCCTGTCAATAATCTGCACCAGTTGCTAATCTGAGTGTTATCGCCTTCTTTCCCTGTCGCCTGTGTAGCTGCTTATGAATGTAATATTTGGCGATGGATATCCTGATTGTTTCCAAGGGTTGTACATCAGAGTGTCAAGTAGTTCGAATTTCAACTGTACATTCACACTAATTATTACAAGCATCCTACTTTATTACCCTCACTACTGTCGCAAATTGCGAAATTGCATTAATTTTAGAGGACACCAAAGAATTCCCTTGCTCTTGCACTGTTGTTGCAAGGCACAAACCTTTATTTATGCCCACTGCGAACAAATTACAGTATTTGGTAGTACAGCCAACTATTGTAGCAGTTCTCTGCTCTGGCCATACAATTATGCTTGAGACTTATTGAGTTTCTCTAACAGCAGACTTTTATTCAACTTTCTTATTATAATCTATCACACCCACCATTAGGTTATCTGTTCAATTAACTTACACACACAATAGCTTTGAACTTTTTCTGTTAATTTCCCTGAAACACCTTTCACGCTGGCACCCAACCGACAGACTGCCTGCCTACACTACCAAAAAAATCAAAGACTCGCCTACTGCAAACCATTGATGAATACTAGCTTGGGAAAATTGCAAGTTACCATTGACCACGACACTGCACACATCACTGAGTGGAGTAAGCTGGAATACCTACATTGAGTGGTTGCCTTGGTGTCATCACTCTCCCAGTCACTGTAGTTGTCCTCAGATTGGTTATATGATCATATGTAATCAAGGATATTGTGAATTATTGAGATCACCAAAACCAGTGGTGCATGAGCAGCAGCTGTTGGGTAATTTTATACTTAAGTGGATTTTGGATCTTGGCACAATTCAGTCATGACTCGTTTACGACTAAGCATTAGGAGATTGGATGCTAGTATGTATTAGTTTGTTTACATTGTATAATTTTGTAATTTTTCTTATTTTTCAAAATGGGAGAGCATTACTTTCCACTTAGATAAGGACAAAACCAATGAGGTAGGATTTAACAATCAGTACCAATTAAGTACATGAAATAAGATTTAATAAAACATCTGGTGCAACATACTTCCAGAAACATGTAAACAACTTGTCAAGTCCCTATCATGTAGATCTGTCTACGCATTGTGTTCCAAACGTGGACAATCATGCTATTAAGCAGGTTGTTATATTTGTTGTTACATTTACTAATGCAGGATTAGTACTAACAGAACAAATGTATACACTATTAATGACACACAGAGCAAATCTCTTGAGAAAACATACCTGAGTAAAATAATTGCCATAATCATGTTTCTCCAGTGTTGAGTTTACTAGTCTGAGTGAAGGAACTGCCATAATATATGGGTACCTAATTGCTAACATTGTTTCTAAAATGCAGAGTTACAAGTAATACATGATGACTATGTTAGGGATAATAATCAGAAAGTCATGACATTTCCTTGGCCTTATACTGAATATTGCGTGCTACTTATAATTACTGACGAAGGTAAGGATTTATCACAATTCAGAATCCTCTTGTCTCAAGATCGATAGGAAAAAATAGCAGTGTTAATGACAAACATATTTGATTCACGTTTGAGGCATATTTAGCAATACAATTTCTTGACATTTCAAGCTGCAGATACGGATTTTTATATTGCCATTTTATCTGCTACCGCTCTAAAGTACACATAATTACACATTTTTTCACAATTCTACCACATTATACTGTTATTTCACAGCCATTACCATTTATTGTCTCCCTGCTACATCCATTATTTTACAGGCCTTGAGAGCACCAACCAGGGATACCTATTTGCTTAAACTAACACCTACTTGTTTCTTTCTCAAGTGGAGTAATGCATGTCTCTTGAGCTTACTCAATTGAGTGAAACTTCTGTCACAGATTACACATTTATGAGGCTTTCTTCCAGTGTGAATTAGTACATGCCTATTGAGATCACCTGTAATAGCAAAACATTTCCCACAAATCTCGCATTTGTGAGGTTTCTTTCCAGTGTGAATGAAAGCATGTGCCTTGAGACTGCTTGACGTAGTAAAAGATTTCCCACAGATGTCACATTTGTGTGCTTTCTGTCCAGTGTGAATTAATGTGTGTTTCTTGAGATCACCTGATATAGCAAAAGATTTCCCACAAATCTCACATTTGTGAGGTTTCTTTCCAGTGTGAATTAATATATGTCTCTTGAGATTGCCTGATATAGCAAAAGATTTCCCACAAATCTCGCATTTGTGAGGTTTCTTTCCAGTGTGAATGAAAGCATGTGCCTTGAGACTGCTTGACCTAGTAAAAGATTTCCCACAGATGTCACATTTGTGTGCTTTCTGTCCAGTGTGAATTAATGTGTGTTTCTTGAGAGCACCTGATGTAGCAAAAGATTTCCCACAAATCTCACATTTGTGAGGTTTCTTTCCAGTGTGAATTAATATATGTCTCTCGAGATTGAATGATATAGTAAAACATTTCCCACAAATCTCACATTTGTGAGGTTTCTTTCCAATGTGAATTAATAAGTGAGTCTTCAGATAACATGACCTAGCAAACAATTTGCTACAAATATCACATTTGTGAGGTTTCTCTCCAGTGTGAATTAATAAGTGAGTCTTCAGATGACATGACCTAGCAAACAATTTGCCACAAATATCACATTTGTGGGTTCTGTTTGCAGTAAGTAGATCAGCCTGGGGAGTGACATTAACAGCTGTAGATGAAGCTCCATAATCATTTGATTTCTCCGTATCATTTCTCATATGTGTGTAACGCCTGTCATTAGAGGACTTCTTTGATGCTTTCGAAGTTTCCTTACACGAAGACTGCTGATTGTGTTCTGTAACAGAAACTTCTCGCTCACTATCCAAGAAGATACTGCTTTGATGATGATCACTATCGCCATATTTTTCATGGTTGCTAGCAGGTAAGACAGAATTCTCACTCATTCTCAAATGTTTTTTCAAACTAACATTACTCTGAAATACCTCACCGCACCACTTACAAACATACAAAGGTGGCTGCGTACCACCAATGTGCATGAACACATGCATTATGAGTCTGTATTTGGAAGGAAAGCTTTGTAGGCAGAAATTACAGCTATATACATGAAATTCCTTTTCCCTTGTACTACAGTCATATCGGGTAGCATCTGAGCACTCCTTGTCAATAATCACATCTTCTGTATTGGGACCCAACTCGTGTGTTGACGTCTTCATGTCTATCACCAACTTATCCTGGACTAGCCCATGGTGATAAGTGTCCTCACATAATATGCCACAGCTCCCACCAGTACTCTGAGTCAATCTGAAGAGTAAGGAGAAGAATGTTAAATAATAATATACAAACAAGAATGAAACAATATTTGAGTGTCTATAAATCAAGTACTATAGGCTGCAATTCATAAAAGTGTATAAGAAATTAAATATTCAGTAACTGTTAGTAATTTGAAATTACAATATTCACCAGAAGGAAAGAAATGATCATGTAAACGTGGTTTAAAACGAAAATAACCAGACGAAATTCAATAATGATCAATAAGAGCCACTGCAGATTGTGTGTGCAATTATTAAAATGGTTCAAATGGCTCTAAGCACTATGGGACTTAACATCTGAGGTAATCAGTACCCTAGACTTAGAACTACCTAAACCCAAGTAACCTAAGGACATCACACACATCCATGCCTGTGGCAGGATTCGAACCTGCGACTGCAGCAACAGCAGCAGCAAAACGCTTTCGGACTTTAGCACCTAGAAGTGCTCGAACACAGTGGCAGGCTTGGAATTTTTTGATGAGCATAAAATAATTCACATTCATGTATTACAATCTTCATACAACACAGTGCTACAAGTTAATAGTCTACACCAATTTATTTAATGTATCCAAAAATTTTAAATATATTTAATGTATCCAAAAATTTTAATTCAAAATTCTTAAGTTCAACGTATTTCAGATTTAATTAAGATAAATAATTTTTAAATGTTTTCTTCCATCATCTTAGCACTTAAGTGCCTTTTCTTTGTTTTGCCGACACTTTCGCCTTTGTAATGATAAATTTATTTGACCTAGTAAATAGATTTTTTTTGTTTGATTCCCAGCTAGTCAAGAACTAGCGTGAGCTCCAATATTTTTATTGCATATCTAGTATGGATGTTGATCAGGTGGACAATGACCGTTCATGAACAAGAATCAATATCACATCAATCAAGGGAAAAATTTGCATACTGATGAATGAATGTGACTGATACACTTGCAGATGGTTTCAATCTAAGACTGTTTTTGGCACTCAAACTTATATGAAGCCTTGCACAAAAAGGAAATACTATGTGAAAAGATGTAAGTGGTTGTAAATTTTCCGATACATTTGTAGTGAGCCTTTTTGAAAATTTTTTACATCTACTCAACATCTGGTCACCTGGTATTGCAGAACACAATAGACTGAAAGACCCACATGTAAATTGCCACATCATCATCCATTAGACACAGCGCAGGCTGACATATTGAGTGGCAGTGATTACAGCTGATGTATGGGCTACCCCTGTAGTATCTGGGTCCAATTTTTCCATCTGCAGTTGAACCCTTTCTCATGGGACAGAATTGTGATGCCTTTCAGGTCCCCAGTATGTGCATCATGTTGGATATGAAAGATTATGAACTACTGAAGGCGTGCATGCTCCAGTGTTTTCATCTGTTCTAACTTTTCACTCTTTTCCTTTCTGTTCATATATAGTTTTGTTTGGCATGGTATCTGCCAAATTTCGCGAGTTTTTAAACCCTTAGTTGGGATCACATGGTTCTTTAATGTAACTGGTATTATGGAGTATGTCAGATTCTAGACGTTAACAACTCAATCAATAAACGTTGTCATAACTTTTTTAAACTCAATTAGTTACAACATGGACTTTCATACATATGGGAGTGAAGTAACTGAATATTATTAATGAAGAAATAAATCCAAAAAAATTTGTAGGTAAGGTATCAAATGTGCACATTCCTGTTTGCCAAAGTACTAGAAATAAAACTTACAATTAAAATTTTATGCTATGCAAATCAACTGTAAACAAACCAGAATAATTTTTTTTTGTTTTTAGGGCGCAAAACTTCTATGGTCATTAGCGCCCAGCCTGTGACTTAAGACAGTAAAAAACCGAAATTGAAAATCAGCAGCAATGGGAACAAAGTCATAAAATTGGAGAAACTAAAAGCAGAAGGAATGCTTAAAAATCCACTACAGAAAGGGATTGGTTGTCCCCAAAAAAAGCTTCAAATTACTGACGTCATTTCACTGGCACTAATAAACTGGAGAACGCGGTCGGCTGAGCGCGTGTCATCTGCTAAAATCGACGATAGATCAGGCGATAGCTGTAGACGGGAGCGTAACGGATTAAAATAGGGGCATTCAATTAAAAGGTGTCTTACCGTCCACAGCTGAGAGCAGTGGGGACAGAGTGGGGGAGGATCGCCGCTTAAAAGATGTTGATGGCTAAAAAGACAGTGCCCTATCCAGAGTCTAGCTAAAATTACCTCCTCCCGACGACGCGTTCGGGAGGAAGAGGTCCAAGCGCAAGGAAGGGCTTTCACTTCCCGCAATTTATTACGGGGAAGTGTTGACCAATGCGCATGCCATAAATGAGCAACTCTGCGACATAAAACGCTCCGTAGATCGGTGAAGGGAAGCGACTGAATAGCTGGCCGAGGAAGAGAAACTGCAGCCTTGGCCGCTATATCGGCCTCCTCATTCCCACAGATACCAGCGTGTCCCGGGAGCCAGAGGAACGGCACCGAGACGCCCCCCAGCTGGAGCAAGCGCAGACAGTCCTGAATCCGGTGGACCAGAGGGTGCACAGGGTAAAGTGCTTGGAGACTGAGGAGAGAGCTGAAAGAATCTGAGCAGATTACGTACTGTATCCGCCGATGGCGGCGGATGTAGTGGACAGCCTGGAGAACAGCGTAAAGCTCCGCAGTATAAACCCAACACTGGTCGGGAAGCCGAAAGCGATTTGGGGTGTCGCCAACAATATAGGCACTCCCTACACCTAACGATGTTTTCGAGCTGTCGGTGTAAATAAATGTGGCGTCCGTCATTTGTGCACATACAGCAGCAAATGCCCGACGATAAACAAGTGTAGGGGTACCATCCTTGGGAAACCGACAAAGGTCACGGAGCAGGCAGATCCGGGGACGGAGCAAAGGCGGTGCTGTACCCCAAGTTGTCAAGAAGGTCTTAGGAAAGCGGAAGGAAAGAGAATGGAGCAGTTGACGGAAGCGGACTCCCGGGGGTAGTAGGGAGGAGGAGCGGCCTGCATACCCTACATCAAAGGAGGCGTCGAAAAAAAGGTCATGGGCTGGGTTAGCAGGCATGGAAGACAGATGGCTAGCGTAATGACTCAGAAGGACTGCTCGCCGATTGGACAGCGGAGGTTCAGCAGTCTCAGCATAAAGGCTTTCCACAGGGCTAGTGTAAAAAGCTCCAGACACTAAACGTAATCCACAGTGGTGGATAGAGTCGAGACGCCAAAGAATAGACGGCCGAGCAGAGGAGTAGACTATGCTTCCATAATCCAATTTCGAGCGCACTAAGGCGCGATAGAGGCTGAGAAGGACCACTCGGTCCGCTCCCCAGGGGGTACCATTCAAGACACGGAGGGCGTTAAGCGATCACAGACAGCGAGCCGAAAGATAGGAAACGTGGGAGGACCAGCACAGTTTTCTGTCAAACATAAGACCCAAGAATTTAGCGACGTCTGAAAACGGAAGGTTGAGAGGACCTAGATGTAAGGAGGGCAGAAGAAACTCCTTACGTCGCCAAAAATTAACACAAACGGTCTTACTGGGAGAGAAACGGAAGCCGGTTTCGATGCTCCAAGAGTGGAGGCGATCGAGACATCCTTGAAGACGTCATTCAAGAAGGCTGGTCCGTTGAGAGCTGTAGTAGATCGCAAAATCGTCCACAAAGAGGGAGCCCGAGACATCAGGAAGGAGACAATCCATAATTGGATTTATGGCAATGGCAAACAGTACAACACTCAGCACAGAGCCCTGGGGTACCCCGTTTTCCTTGGGAGAAAGTACGGGAGAGAGTAGTGTTCACCCGCACCCTAAAAGTGCGCTCTGCCATAAATTCGCGAAGAAAAAGGGGCAGCCGGCCTCGAAAGCCCCAAGAGAACAGTGTGCGGAATATGCCTGTCCTCCAACAGGTATCGTATGCTCTCTCTCCAGATCAAAAAATATTGCTACCGTTTGGCGTTTCCGGAGAAAATTGTTCATGATATAAGTGGAGAGAGCAACAAGATGGTCAACTGCAGAACGATGCTTCCGGAATCCGCATTGGGCTGGTTTTAAAAGACTGCGGGATTCCAGCCACCAAGCTAAACGGTAATTCACCATACGCTCCAAAACCTTACAGACACTACTCGGGAGAGAAATGGGGCGATAGCTAGAGGGGAGATGTTTGTCCTTTCCAGGTTTCGGAACGGGAACGACAATAGCTTCCCGCCACCGTCTCGGAAAGGTACTGTCGGTCCAAATTCGATTATAAAGGCGAAGGAGGTAACGCAGACTATGGGTTGATAAATGCAGCAACATTTGGACATGGATACCATCCGGTCCTGGGGCGGAGGAGCGAGAAGAAGAGAGGGCATGTTGGAGTTCCCGCATGGAGAAAACAGTATTGTAGCTTTCGTGATTTTGAGAGGAGAAAGCAAGATGTCGCACTTCCGCTGCACGTTTCTTCGGGAGAAACGCTGGCGGGTAATTTGAAGAGCTCGAAATCTCAGCAAAGTGCTGACCCAATGAGTTAGAAATTGCGATGGGGTCCACTAAGGTATCATGCACGACAGTGAGCCCAGAGACTGGGGAGAAACTAGGCGCGCCTGAGAACCGTCGAAGCCGACTCCAAACTACGGAGGAGGGTGTGAAGGTATTAAATGAGCTAATAAAGAATTTCTAGCTTACCTTCTTGCTATCGCCGATGACGCGACGGCATCGCGCACGGAGCTGCTTATAGCGGATACAGTTGGCCAAAGTAGGATGGTGACGGAAAATGCGAAGAGCACGTCGCCGCTCACGTATTGCGTCACGGCATGCCTCGTTCCACCAAGGAACTGGGGGTCGCCGGGGCAATTCGGAGGAGCGTGGTATTGAACGTTCCGCAGCTGTAAGAATAACGTCGGTAATATGTGTGACCTCATCGTCGATGCTGGGAAAGCGACGGTCATCGAATGTCGCTATAGACGAAAAAAGTGTCCAATCGGCTTGGGCAAACTTCCAGCGTCGCGAGCGCATATATGGCAGTTGAGGCTACAGTCTAAGGACACATGGAAAGTGGTCACTCGATTGTGTATCATCAAGGGCGCACCATTCGAAGCGCCGAGCTAGCGGAACAGTACCGACCGCAACGTCCAAACGAGATAAATTTGTCGTGGAGGCAGACAAAAATGTGGGGACCCCAGTGTTGAGGCAAACTAGATCCGCTTGGTGTAAGACGTCTAGCAATAGAGAGCCACGTGGACAAGGATGTGGAGATCCCCAAAGCGGGTGGTGGGCATTGAAGTCCCCAACCAGCAAATAGGGGGGTGGAAGCTGACCAAGAAGATGAAGGAGATCAGCTCGTGCCATTGGTGTGGCTGATGGAATGTATACAGTACAAAGAGAGAACGTGTATCCAGAAAGGGAAAGACGGACGGCGACAGCTTGGAAGGAACTGTTTAAGGGGATTGGGTGATAATGGAGAGTATCATGGAGAAGAATCATGAGTCCTCCATGGGCTGGAGTGCCTTCAACAGAGGGGAGGTCATATCGGACGGACTGAAAATGAGGGAGAACAAAGCGGTCATGGGGAAGCAGCTTTGTTTCCTGAAGACAGAAGATTACCGGCGAGTAGGATCGTAAGAAGAACGACAATTCATCCCGATTGGCTCGAATGCCGCGGATATTCCAGTGGATAATGGACATAGGGTGAACAGAAAATGGAGGAATGTGACCAAGGGTGTTGTCAACTCAACGACTGCTCAGAGCTTGCGACCGACAGCATGGAATGGCATTCAGCCGAAGGCAGAAGATCCTGATCCATAGGTTGGTCAGGAGCAGCCCCTGCCACCAGCGATTGGCCGGTTGACCGGCCACCAGCAGTGCGCCTCGGCGACACAGAAGACGGCCGAGGGCGATTTACGCCAGGTGGTGCTGTAGATGGGACACGCCTTGGCGGAGAAGGAGAGGAACTGGGTTTCTTTGTAGCCTTCTTGGAAGTATGATGTTTAGATGAAGGAGGAACCGATGGTTGTGAAGTTGCGGTATGTAAAAACTCTTCACGAGTATGCTCTTTATTCGAAGATTTGGCGTCTGACTTTTGGGCTCGAGATTTAGCAGAACCCGACGAAGGGTGAGCCATAGAGTGGGCAGGCGAAAGTGGTGAGGTTGAACGGGCGATCTTTGCGCTGGCCGATCTGACGACCGTGGTACTAAAGGTGAGGTCGCAAGTCTGCGAGGCCGCCTCCTTTGTTGGCTGAGGAGAAGCAAGGACAGTGCTGTATTTTCCTGTCTGAGGCACGGTGGGCTGTCGACTGGCGAATAATTTTCGAGCAGCAAAGGTCGACACCTTTTCCATCACTCTTATTTCCTGGATGAGCTTTTCGTCCTTAAAAACGGGGCAATCTCGAGAGGAAGCAGCGTGGTCACCCATACAGTTGATGCAGCGAGGGGTTGGAGGTGGACAAGCAGCCTCATGGGCATCCTTGCCACACGTAACACATTTGGCCGGATTCGAACAGGACTGGCTGGTGTGATTGAACCGCTGACATCGATAGCAACGCGTAGGGTTTGGGACGTAAGGGCGAACGGAAATTATCTCATAGCTTGCTTTGATTTTCGATGGGAGTTGAACTTTGTCAAATGTCAAGAAGACAGTGCGGGTTGGAATGATGTTCGTGTCAACCCTTTTCATAACTCTATGAACAGCCGTTACGCCCTGGTCAGACAGGTAGTGCTGAATTTCTTCGTCAGACAATCCATCGAGGGAGCGTGTATAAACGACTCCACGCGAGGAATTTAAGGTACGGTGCGGTTCCACCCGGACAGGGAAGGTGTGGAGCAGAGAAGTACGCAGCAATTTTTGTGCCTGGAGGGCACTGTTTGTTTCTAACAACAGGGTGCCATTCTGTAATCTGGAACAAGACTTTACAGGACCTGCAATTGCGTCAACACCTTTCTGAATAATGAAAGGGTTGACGTGGAGAAGTCGTGACCTTCGTCAGACCGAGAAACAACAAGGAACTGTGGCAACGATGGAAGAACTGTCTGTGGCTGAGACTCAGTGAACTTACGTTTGTTAGCAGACATAGTGGAAGGTGAGGAAACCATTGCGGAAGAATCCCCATGATTACCGGCGTCTCCGATGGCGCGCTCCTCCCTTGTGGGGACCGTCATTGAGGGCACACCCGCCTTAGGTGATTGTTCACACCTCAGGTCACACCTCCCGACAAACGGATGGAGGGACCAATCGGCACTTTCGGAAGGTATCAGCTCGGGTAATCACCCCTCCCTGGGCCTGGCCGTTACCAGGGGGTACGTACGTGTCCTACCTGTCTACCCAGGGCGGGGAATTACGCGTTACCCCGTCACCGGCTACGCATGGAAGTGCGTGGGTCGGCCTTCAGACACGCACAGGGAGGAAAAAAGAGAAAGGAAAGAAGAGAAGAGGGGGTCTCAAACGCCGCAGCGGAGAAAAGGGCAAAGAGAAGAGGGAAGGAAAAGGGAAGGACAGAGGAAGGACAAGGACTTGCGAGAGTAGAAAGCAAGGAATTTGGAACAGTTTCGAGCATCCGTCTCCGGACGTAGGCACAAACCATACTCCCAGAGGGGGAGAAAGGGAAGGAAAGAGCCAGAGGTGAGGGGGGGGGGGGGGAGGTGGCGAAGATGGGGGATGGGGAAGGATGCAGAAAGGGAAGGTATGCAGCCCGGAAAGGAAGGAGGGCCACATTAGCTTGGGGTCCCGTGCTCGCTACGCACGTGTCCACAAAAGAGTTGTGGACCCCCTGGGGGGAGACCAGAATAAGAAACAGAATTTGTGGAAACCTTCAACAATATATAAATTTTGATGATAATTATCTATCAATTGTTTTAGAGACCTCCATGTACGCATTATATAGGTCCTGGGTACTTGTCATATCCTTAATCTTTATTGCACAACATTTTTCGTGGCAGGTACATTCATGAACTATTCATGCAGTGATGATGGAAGTGCAAATGTATTTTATGAGCACACACACTACAGCCTGGAGAGTAACACTGCTTATGGTTTACACCACATTTGTTAAAAACTTTGGCACTACAGCTGTTATCTCTAATTTATTCCTTCCTCTGTTCTCTAAATTCTCAAACCAGATAGCTGCCATTGTTAACAAAAACCGTTCCTTACAGTACCATGAAAATATTGCATCTGGATCCACCTACTAAGGAAAGGTTATCAATGTATTTGATGCCAGGTTTGGAGACTGCTGTGAATACAAGCAGGCCTATAAATGTTTTTATGTCAGGGATATCAATAACAAGCACCAAAGGTGTGTTCTTTCGAATAGTTTCATATTACCGAAATTTTGTTTCATCACCGTTGAACCTCATCTAAAATACCTTGAGGGCAATAGCACACCTGATTTCTTCAGTCTCTCGATTCCTACCTAACACGTAACCACTAAGTCACAGGGCAGGAATCTGCAAAGCAATGTACTGTTGTCTTGTACAAACATTGCTTGGGTTGTGTATTTCTCCATTTCAAAGAATTTCCCCTACCATAAAAGCAGGAATCATGGTGATACGACTACCTACTCTGTTATCACCACCACCGACCAGGCCCTCTACTGAATATGTATCACTATGTAATCTTAATGAGTATCACTGTTATCCCAAACTTCATACCAAAATATACATTGAAGTATAGTTCACTTACTCTCAGAACTAATGGATGATGTTTTGTTTGTGGGGCGCTCAACTGCACAGTCATCAGCAGCTGTATAAAGTCCGAATTTTTATGCAGTTATTTTTTAAACAGTCCAATGTAGCCACTGACAGAAATGATGATGATGAAATGGTTAGAACACAAACACCCAGCCACTGGGAAGAGAAAATCCACACCCCGGTCAGTAATCAAACCTGAGATCCCATCATCCAGAGGGAGTAACACTAGCTACTAGACCACGAGCTGCCGACAGAACGCATGGAGAATAGTACGTCCATTTAGGCTGGTTTGAATGGTTAGGGAGACGTGGCACACACTGTGTAATGTGAAAGACACTGACAGAAGTCACTATAGTTATTACACTGTAACAACAGTAAACACAAGCTGTTAATTAAAAACCCCTGCTGAGTAGCAATCATAGAACAAGTGTGGTATATCTGCCAGACGTCATACTAACTTTATTATGAATTTACTGAGGGTAAATTTGTCTTAACAGCACACTGCCTTCGTAAGCAGAAGTTGTTCCGAGGCGTTATAAATGGTTGTAATTAAACTGACAGTGTTCAGGGTGCTGCAATATGGGCTCTATACTTTGCACGATGCAAAAACATTGTAGCATGTTCATTAACTGGTGTCCTCACGGAGTATGCTCAAAAGTAATTTTTCACTTTCTACCACCACGTGAAAATATGTTGCTATAAGCAGCCAGAATGAGTTATCAGTGCAGGAGAATAGGAAAAACGACCAGAGCAATGATAATGGTGGCTCTCGTGCGTTTATGAGGATATTATCAGCTGTTACGTGTTCAAAATGGTCTACCAACTCTGCAACATGCTGTATCCATGACATGACATGGTTAACAGTTGTCTATAGAATATCCAGTGTAAGCAGATTGTCATCATATAATAGCCTTCCGATCAGGAGTTTCTCGATACATCCCTGATAAATCTTTCAGATATCCCAACATCCACATGTCACATGAATTTAAGTTGGGGGATCTCTAAGGCCACATATCTTGAAACTGTCAAGATACAATGAAGGTCATACTGAAGGTTTCATGAAACCAACTGTTCACTCGACAACTGACATATCATGCCACACCATCTCACATCAAAATAATGGTGCAAACACCGTTGTGTTCTTGAAATGCAGGAGTCACGTTGGATAACAAGGTCCTTATCAAGTTCAGATGTCACTGTACACCTAAGGGGTCCATGATGTGTCATTGTCTCCAAGAAACGCTGACTGAGAATGAAAGGGCTTGTGAAACCACACTACATTCACATATGCTGAGTGCAGTAGATATTCCGGCACAAGATTTGGGAGGACAAACTCATATGTGACAGTTCTGTGCATTCACAGCCTCATGCAAAGCAAAATATGCTTTGTCCATCCAAAAGTTAATCATTTCCCCGCATGACAAAAATGAAGGTCAAAGTCACTTGAAGCCTATCTTGGGGCTTCTTTAGCAGCGCATAGAGATACTAGTGTAAAATGTGCCAGAGGGAGACCGGAGACCGTAGAGGGAATCCTCTGACAACTCTAGAGGCATCTGCTGCACAGTCAGCTATAGCTAAAAGCCACTTCACCTACTGACATTGGAATCTGCTGCACCACTCAACTCACCTATTTATTCAAATTTCTGGATAATATTCTTCAACTCATTCACACAGAGCCACTTCACAGCCATTTCTTTCAGTGATATTCCTGCAATGTAGTGCTACTGTTCTGATAAAACAACTGTACCACCAGTGCATGGCGTTTCTTCTCAATAGCCACTTCATTTGATATGCAAAGCTGAAACCTTAACGAGGGTGTATACCTGGACAAGACAAAAAAATTCCCTTATTTCCCAGTTAGAAACGCCCTTTCTAGGATGAAAACTTTTCACTGGTTGGAAGCACATTTTTCCGTGTTAAAAGATGGTATCATTCCCCTAGGAGCTGTAAATCTTATGAATCCCTTGAATGGTTATGGATTTATAAACCTGTATAGATCTTTCTGGCAGTATAGGAATCACAACATGTAGACTTTCACGGCCGGAAATATCATGTCCATTATAATTATCCGGGCTGTTATGCCGTGGTCGGTTGATGAATTCTGTGGTGATTCCCAACGTTTCGTCTCCGACTGCGGGAGACATCTTCAAGGGGGTCCGTAGCTCGATGGAAGGTCCAACACACCCACTGGCTCGCTACTGACTGCCGCTAAATTCAGTGTCCGCGCGCTCCCGCGCCGCGGCGTGACGTCACGTGTTTTGAAAACATCAGTGCAATTGGCCGCTGTCCATCGCCGTCCATCGCCGTAAAATCACCCAGTAGTGGACGGGTGTTTCAAGTCTTCTTTAACAGCGGCATCCATATACCGTTTAATTTGACGCCCTCCTCCTTTCGGTTGCAATTATTTGGGTGTTTAGCGATTTCGATTGCCTCCCTGTAGAGCCTTTCGTTATATCCGCTAATGGCCGCTAGTACTTGCGTCTCCTCGAAACGAATATTGTGGTTCCCTGGCTGGAAAGCATGCTCCGCAACAGCTGATCGTTCCGTTTCTCTTCTTCTACAATTTCCCTTGTGCTCTTCCAAAGGTTTAGAAACCGTTCTTTTAGTGGTACCGACATAAACATCACCACAGCTGCATGGGATCCTATACACTCCAGCTTTTTCCAATGGTTTGCGAGCGTCCTTGGCAGGCTTAAGGTATTCCTGTATCTTCCTGGTGGGCTTGTAAATTACGGTAATATTCCGCTTCGTCAAGATCCTCCCTTTTCTTTCCGTTACATTTTTAACAAACGGCAGGAAAACCTTAGATTTTGCAGTAGCCTGTACGTCAGTATGATTTCTGCGTGTCTGCGTCAACGCACGTTTTATTTCGGCGGACGAATATCCGTTCTTCATTAGTACAATGTGGAGATGTTCTATCTCAGCGTCAAGCAACTCAGGTTCACAAATATTTCAAGCTCTGTCCGCTAACGTCTTGATAACACCCTGCTTCTGTTGTGGATGGTGGTTCGAATCCCGGTGCAAATAACGGTCCGTGTGCGTGGGTTTGCGGTACACTGAGTGGCCCAAACTACCATTTTAGTTTCTAAAAACAAGCACATCGAGGAAATGTAATTTGCCATCTACCTCCTCCTCCATTGTGAACTAAATTCTGGAGTTTATACTATTTATGTTCGTGGAACCGGCTTAGTTCCTCCCTACCATGTCTCCACAGCACAAACGTGTCATCCACGTATCGGAACCATACATTTGGTTTCTTGCTGGCAGTACCTAAGGCCTGTTCTTCGAATTTCTCCATAAAGAAGTTTGCAATTACGGGACTTAGGGGGCTTCCCATAGCCACGGCATCCGTTTGCTCATAAAACTGTTCATTCCACTTGAAGTATGTGGTCGTCAAACAACACTTAAACAGTTCTAAAATATCGGCAGGAAAAATTTGATCCAGCTTTTCCAATACATCATTAAGTGGAACCATGGTAAACAGCGATACCACATTGAAGCTGACCAATATGTCCTCCGGCTTGACCACTATGCCATTCAATCTGCTGATGAAATGTGTCAAATTCTTTTATATAAGAGTCCGAACGGCCCACATGTGGTTTTAACAGCTTAGTCAAGAACTTGGCTAACGAGTAGGTGGGCGAACCAATGGCACTTAGTATCGGTCTTAACGGCACAATTTCTTTATAAATTTTGTGCAATCCATATAGCCTCGGTGGTAGCACAACCGAATTGCAGAGACCTTTCTGTACACTCTCTTCAATGGAGGACTTTTTTATTAACCGCGACACAGGACTCAGAACGTTGTTAGTGTGGTCCTTATTCAGCTTCCTATATGCTTGTTGATCCAGTAAATCAGTAATTTTTCTGATAGTCGGCCACATCCATAACCACCGTTGCGCTTCATTTGTCAGCTGGGAGAACCAAAATACACTCGTTGTCATTCAGGAGTTTTAAAGCTCTTCTCTCACCCACAGTTATATTACTTTTCGGCGGTTTTGCATCGGCTTATATTCTCACTGTTTCTATGCGGATTTCTCCAGCTGGAAGGACTCCAGAAGAAGAGAGTGCAGCTTTTGTGTTCCCTCACATTCCTGTCTCGTTGTAGAGCCGTCGGCGTTATACCGAAGTTTCTGAAGGTAAAGCAACTGTTCTATTCGGGAAGGGCACAACGCATTTTCAAACGGAGTGAGGAGGCCTTACTACGAGAGCGCATTCAGCAGACCCGACGGGACTTGGCAAGCACAAACTGTAAGTTAATGTCTCTCCATATTACTATCAGTAATAAACTATGCAGCGGTGACTGGGATAAAATTGATAGACTACTGCATGATACCATGGGGAAGCGTATGTTGACGTCTAGTAGACAGAAGTAGTAGTTTGATAATTTGCTACCTAATCAGACTGTTCGGCATTTAGACATTTCCCGGACCGTTATCAGTTTGTTCAAACGTTCAGTATCTGACGATGAGACATCTGTGCTTGCCAAGGGAGGAAAGTTTGCTGTTAGTCCGCGTTTTGCGCCCACGGAAGAAATTACAGCCAGTGTAGAAGCAGGAATTCGCAGTGTGGATACTGTAACAGCTGAAGAAATCCGTATAGAAACAGTGAGAATATTAGCCAATGCAAAACCGCCGAAAAGTAATATAACTGTGTGTGAGAGAAGAGCTTTAAAACTCCTGAATGACGACGAGAGTATTTTGGTTCTCCCAGCTGACAAAGGAAGCGCAACGGTGGTTATGGATGTGGCCGACTATCAGAGAAAAATTACTGATCTACTGGATCCGCAAGCATATAGGAAGCTGAATAAGGACCACACTAACAACGTTCTCAGAACTGTGTCGCGGTTAATAAAAAAAGTGTACAGAAAGGTCTCTGCAATTCGGTTGCGCTACCACCGAGGCTTTATGGATTGCACAAAATTTATAAAGAAAATGTGCCGTTAAGACCGATACTAAGTGCCATTGGTTCGCCCACCTACTCGTTAGCCAAGTTCTTGACTACGCTGTTAAAACCACATGTGGGCCGTTCGGACTCTTATATAAAAGAATTTGACACATTTCATCAGCAGATTGAATGGCATAGTGGTCCAGCCGGAGCACATATTGGTCAGCTTCGATGTGGTATCGCTGTTTACCATGGTTCCACTTAATGATGTATTGGAAAAGCTGGATCGACTTTTTCCTGCCGATATTTTAGAACTGTTTAAGTGTTGTTTGACGACCACATACTTCAAGTGGAATGAACAGTTTTATGAGCAAACGGATGCCGTGGCTATGGGAAGCCCCCTAAGTCCCGTAATTGCAAATTTCTTTATGGAGAAATTCGAAGAACAGGCCTTAGGTACTGCCAGCAAGAAATCAAATGTATGGTTCCGATACGTGGATGACACGTTTGTGCTGTGGAGACATGGTAGGGAGGAACTAAGCCGGTTCCACGAACAACAGTATGAACTCGAGAATTCAGTTTACAATGGAGGAGGAGGTAGACGGCAAATTACATTTCCTCGATGTGCTTGTTTTTAGAAACGAAAATGGTAGTTTGGGCCACTCAGTGTACCGCAAACCCACGCACACGGACCGTTATTTGCACCGGGATTCGAACCACCACCCACAACAGAAGCGGGGTGTTATCAAGACGTTAGCGGACAGAGCTTGAAATATTTGTGAACCTGAGTTGCTCGACGCTGAGATGGAACATCTCCACATTGTACTAATGAAGAACGGATATTCGTCCGCCGAAATAAAACGTGCGTTGACGCAGACACGCAGAAATCATACTGAGGTACAGGCTACTCCAAAATCTAAGGTTTTCCTGCCGTTTGTTAAAAATGTAACGGAAAGAATAGGGAGGATCTTGACGAAGCGGAATATTACCGTAATTTACAAGCCCACCAGGAAGGTACAGGAATACCTTAAGCCTGCCAAGGACGCTCGCAAACCATTGGAAAAAGCTTGAGTGTATAGGATCCCATGCAGCTGTGGTGATGTTTATGTCGGTACCACTAAAAGAACGGATTCTAAACGTTTGGAAGAGCACAAGGGAAGTTTTAGAAGAGGAGAAACGGAGCGATCAGCTGTTGCAGAGCATGCTTTCCAGCCAGGGAACCACAATATTCGTTTCGAGGAGACGCAAGTACTAGCGACCACGAGCGGGTATTACGGAAGGCTCTACAGGGAGGCAATCGAAATCGCTGAACACCCAAATAATTTCAACCGAAAGGAGGAGGGCGTGAAATCAAACGGTATATGGATGCCGGTGTTAAAGAAGACGTGAACCACCCGTCCACTACTGGGTTATGGCAACGGCGATCGACGGCGACGGACAGCGGCCAAATGGACTGACGTTTTCAAAACACGTGACGTCACGCCGCGGCGCGGGAGCGCGCGGACACTGAATTTAGCGGCAGTCAGTAGCGAGCCAGTGGGTGTGTTGGACCTTCCATCGAGCTACGGACCCCCTTGAAGATGTCTCCCGCAGTCGGAGACGAAACGTTGGGAACCACCAAAGAATTCATCAACCGACCACGGCGTGACAGCCCGGATAATTATAATGGACTAACAAAACATCGAAGCATTTTTGAAAATTCTTTGATGTGTGGAAACATATGCACTAGATAATTTCGTATTACAAAAGTATGAACACGAATTTCACCAATTACATCATGGTAGCTTCCAAAGCACTGAAATATTGTTACGTGCTTTTGTCGACCAAGCATAGCTCGTGTCACATGATGTCGCCAGCCAATGACAGCAGATATTCAGAGCATAGGAAACGTTATGCAGTCAGCCAGTAACAACAAGAATGTTACGCTGTGCAAACACACAAATAGGAAAAGTTTATGGTTTAAATTAATATACATCAGTACATCCACAATAAAAGCAAAGTTTTCATACATAATATTGACTTTCGAAATATTTTTGCTGTTTTTCCGAGGGTATGATTACAAGAGCACCAGCTTCAATTGCAGCAGATTAATATTTCTGACGAGCACGATAATAAATTTCACTTATGTGCACCAGACACTTCATTCCTTACGTGTTCTGTAGAGCACTTTGATTTTTTTTTTACATAGATGGCTCAAGAACTTACTTCACACTTGTTTTTGAAAGGCAACTATACTTTTTGCCAGCATTATTGCATAATCTGTAATCAGTGAAACCACTAAAATAAATATGAAAGACTAAACTCGAAACCTTGTTATCGTTTGTGTATTACCTTTTCAAGATATGTGAAATGCAAATGTGCGGTCAAAATTTAGAATTATGTCATGGTCTTCTGCGCCCAGAATTTTTCCATATGGCTAGACAGGAGCGTTGAGTTTTGAATGAGAATCTAATGATTTAAGAAATTCATCACACGTTCTCACACATAACATCTTGCATAAAATAAAATTTACTTTGAAATTAACTCTTCTGAAACCAACATTCGCAATATTTCCCCTGTCCAGTTGTAAATGTAAGCAATTATGACATCACTCATCAAAATGAGCCCAGGAATGAGACTTATTGAAAGCAGTTCGTTGTTACAAAGTATTGCAGAATCTTTAACACAGTTGTCAGCAGGTGCTTGTGTGTGCATGGGTGGTTGTTGTGCATGGCGCATTTTCTTTGCAACAAGAGATTTATTTTGGTGATATTCCCCCGATTTTGTTTTATTGCTGCAGTATTATTCTGCAGTGGTGGGCTACAGTAAAATTTTTAATTAGTATATCAGTTCTTAGGAATCAAAATTACAAAAATTTTACTGAAAAATAAAATAATAAAAATTGCTGGAAATCTGAAAAATCCCTCGTCCAGATCTGAACAGACTCGAGTCCTTTTTGCATGGATATATTAAACACAAGGTGTACAGCAGTAACCCCAAAACCATTTCTGAGCTGAAAACATATGTTCAGGTGGTCATCGACGATGCTGATGTTCCAATACTTCAGTGGGTCTTGCAGAATTTTGCTATTCGGCTGTGCCACATCATCGCCAATGATGGCAGCCATATCGAACATGTCATAACCTAAATCCTGACATCTGTAGAGAAGTTTACAATTTGAATAAATGTCTGTGAACGCTGTAGTTTGCAACTAATTTACGATTTTTTCCATATAGTTCAATAACTGTCACCTTGTATGTTTGCTAAGTTACAGACTGGGCACTGGGCTATCGGCTACATATCCCTCACTGTTACCTGTGTTTTGATGGAGTAATTCAATTACGTATGTTGGTGTGGATTTCTGCCCAAGTTGAAAGTGAGGTTATTTCTTTTGTTATAATGCATAGGAAGATGAAATCACTGTTAATGTTCAACATCCTTCCCCACAATATCACTCCCTCCTTGACACTCTGATTCTTTTATGGAAACAATTTGTGGTCAAGAGAAAACTTAAGGGACCACTGAAGCTTTCACCTTTTCCTGATCTTTGTTTACTGGACAATGTACATCATTAATGTACATAGACTTTAGAACCATTTAGTCTGAATGTCTAATCAAATATATTTACTTTATAATTGATCAAAATGTTTGTGGGTACTCACTTTACTGGTTAGTAGTAATAACTGCTTATGGTGCTACACATTGTGTCAATGATGAACTGCAAATTGTAGTTTAAGAAGGAAACAATGAAATGGTCTTACACCCAAATTTCCAAGTCGGCAGGTTAATGCATAATATTCTATCCCACTAATTTCTGAACTCAGTCTTCAAAAAATATTTGCATGTCTGGTACCTATGTAGGTACATTTCTTATACACCTGCTGTCAGATAGGACAAGTTACACAGCACAGAGGTCTAGTGAACCCTTTTAGATATTACTCAGAAGACTGTAGCTTTCACGATCTACAGATGGCAAGTGCTGACTATCAACTTTAGAGTCCTCTAAACACAACTAATAAGACCATTCCAGACTTAATTTATCACACTGGTTTGTAGAGCAGGCAACCACAGCCAAACTTCGACATTTTTTCAAAGAAAATTCCGCACTGACTGAATGATTTTTATTAAATCTGTGACTGGTTTCGCACCAGTTATCGGTGCATCCTCAGGCAATCTGTACAAAAAATATATTATGAGCTCATATAAACTATTTGATACCCCAATTCTGATGTATCAAACTTTTAAATAGCCAGTTTTTTGAATGAAACAACAAAGTACTCACATACGCTATTTATAACATAGTAATGTTGAACATTGCCCTGTAGCCACTGCCCACCACTCACATCCAATATACTGTCATCTGGTGAAAGCAGAAGTTAAAACTTGAAAATATTTTTAAAATGGCTCTGAGCACTATGGGACTCAACATCTTAGGTCATAAGTCCTCTAGAACTGAGAACTACTTAAACCTAACTAACTTAAGGACATCACACACACCCATGGCCAAGGCAGGATTCGAACCTGCGACCGTAGCAGCCCCGCGGTTCCGGACTGCAGCGGCAGAACCGCACGGCCACTGCGGCCGGCTAAATATTTTAATTTTTTTAATGATGGGAGCGGCAATGACCTAGAAAATAAAATATGCACTGCTCAAATGTTGCAGTGGCGTACAGGTGGTTAGTGTATTCCAACGATCATAGTGTACAGAGCAGGGTGAAACCTTTTGAACCCAGGCAGGAAGTCACTCAGTTTCTTGCAGTCCGTCACCCAGATAAACCATATGCTAACCCACCTTTCAACATGATTTTGCTTACAGCTGGTAAGATACAAATTATAGTAACCATAGAGTAATGTACAGTCCTTGCCTAGTTTCATGATATTACACTACATTGCGTTACATTAACACCTGATCCACAGATCATGAATATGACATTTTGTGATGTGGAATTTGTCAGTTTAACATTAGGTTTCTTAACACAATGCAACTTTTTTTACAATAAGTATTTCATATTTAAAAACTCATCTACTGAGGAGACAACGCCATCATTCATAAATTCTTTTGATTTGTTCTTAGATGCTGGTTGGCTATCTGGTAGACGATCAAAGATTTTTGTGGCAGAATAATTCACCTCTTCCTGTGCCAAAGTCAGATTTAGCCCACTGCACTTTGCTATTATCTTTGAACTGTGATTCGTCATTAACAACAAATTTAGTAAGTGAACATACATATTGTGAAAGTACTGCGAATATCACAAGTTCCTTAAATAAGTGTCTACAAGGTTATCTTGGATGCTGTCCAACTACTAATCTGCTTTTGTGCAATGAGTACTTTTTCTCTTAATGATGAGTTCCCCAAAACTTTATGCTATATGAGAGCAGTGAATGAAAATAGGCATATCGACAATGCCAGTTACAATTCCAGAATAAAGGAGAAATTTCCTAGTTAAAGAACAGAGGATGAGGAAATTACACATGAGCTTGAAGAGGAAAGTAAATTTAATGCTGCTATACTAAGGTGGAGATACTGGAGGTTGTCAGGTGTCATTGCCATCTTTATAATCGATATGAACTTCACAGCTTGGAAACAGAAATGGAACACACTATTGTGAGACTGCCCTATTTGTGCAGAAAAGGTGGACATGGTATTATTGAGCAGAAGGGAGGGGGAATGAAGCGGCAAGGGGAGTGGAGGGGGAAGAAAAGCAGAGGAGAAAAGGAGTGGAATGGAGAGGCAAGAGGGAAGGGACTGCGTGAGTAGAGGGGAGTGGGCAAGTAGAGGTCATAGAGGGGACTCTATACGTTAAAATTAAATACAGTATACTGATATGTTTGTCACCAAAATTTGCAATAACCCTAATAGCTTAAGTTGCTGAACTGAAATGTTTCATCGGCTCATTGATATGCTCCTTCAAATTAATTTCTCATCAATGCACTCACTCAGAAATTTCGAATATTCTGCTTAGCAACAGATTTGTGATCAAAATCTATATTTAAGAAATGGTATTATGCTATTTACTGCACAGAACAGTATATATTGTGTTTTCTCAAAATTTATTGTGAGACTATCTGCAGACAACAACTTCATAATTTCCTGAAAGAAATAATTCACAATTTCCTCAGCTAATTCTTGTTTCTTGGGTGTGATTACAGTATCATCAGAAAAATAACTAGATTTGCATCTTCATGAATATAGAGTGTGAAGTCGTTAATATATATTAAGAAAAAGTGGGGAACAAAACTGAACACCATTGTTGATACTTCCCCAGTTACAGTTGCACACTATCTACTGTTAATTTCAACCTTTTGCATTCTTCCACTTAAATATGAATTTCTCTGAGTGCTGCTTTCCTGTACTACCTACGCAGCAAAATCAATAACCAATGTCACATTGAAAGAAGTCATACTTCAAAGACTTTCTATCAGATTCTTTCAGAATATCTACATTGAAAACCCCACAAACAATAATGTGCTTCTCTCCGACTGCCAGATTGCATAATAAAGAATCCAAGTACTTCAGAAATAACTGGAAATTTCCCAATGGGGTCTATACACAGCTACAATCATTTAGTTTAAGCGCACAGGCACATGTTTCTGTATGTCACTCTACACAATATTTTTTTTGTTTCAAAATTTCTCATACTGTCTTTAATTTTAACATACGGAGCCCCTCTATGACCTCTACTTGCCCACTCCCCTCTACTCACGCAGTCCCTTCCCTCTTGCCTCTCCATTCCACTCCCTTTCTCCTCTGCTTTCTTCCCCCTCCACTCCCCTTGCCTCTTCATTCCCCCTCCCTTCCCCTCAATGATACCATGTCCACCTTTTCTGCACAAATAGGGCAGTCTCACAATCGTGTGTTCCATTTCTGTTGCCAAGCTGTGAAGTTCATATCGATTATAAAGATGGCAATGACACCTGACAACCTCCAGTATCTCCACCTTGGTATAGCAGCATTAAATTTACTTTTCTCTTCAATCTCATGTGTAATTTCCTCCTCCTTTGTTCTTTAACTAGGAAATTTCTCCTTTATTCTGGAATTGTAACTGGCATTGTCGATGACAATCTGACAGTCCTCATTGAATACACTCAATAAAGGTAAACACAAGGGTTCAAATACGCCACTGCTAAGTTCTTCATGATAATCATTGGTTTTGGGGCATGTAAATAATAGCTTTTGGTAAAGCCATGTTCAGATCATCCTGCATGACTGTAAGCGTGTTTCATTTGCCATACAGTACTTTCATCCTATTATAGCTTTTTGAACTCTGTCATATGTTTAGTGCATTATTTTGATTGAGCCACATCTGACCAAAATAAATAATATGGTAACGATTATTTCCTTTCCTGATGCTGTGAATTCATCTCAGGCAAGTAGTAATATTTACTACACTATCAGAACCTCTATTGGGGTGCATCTTTCGTCATACCATTTGTTGTATGTGTATCCCAAAGGTTTCAGGATTCTTCCTCTTGATTGGTGACCCCCTGTGAAAGCTATCTTACAATTTAAAACATCTACATTTTTCCTTGTAAGATACTCGCCATGGTCAAGAAATTTCAATTTAGTACAATGACTAACATCTTTCTACACATCTTCGAAATCCTTTTCCTTGACCCAGGTTTCCATCGACTGCACTTCTGCAAATATTCTCAGTAAAGTTCAGAGTTGTAAGATCTCCTCTCTTTTCGCTTTGTCTTTAAGGTCATAAAGAAATCCGTTTACTTAGTATAACACAATGTGCTGGCTCTGTGTGTTTTGGAACGAAGTCATCTTAACTCAGAAATAAAAATTGCCATACTAATCAATGAAAATCACTGCTCTATTAGTAAACATATGCTTCTTTCAGCGTGCACAAGTGAATGTTGGATAGTGAACGTAAAAAAAAAAAATTGAAAAGCCATGCCAACAGCAGCATGGATTAAGCACAGCATTACCATATGACCTTGTCTGTCTGGTACCCATTGCTTATTATGCTATTTGGAAGGCACCTATGGTGGAAATGACACTGTGGCAAAAGTATGAGCTTAGAGACATGGACCAAGCCAAAAAATAGGCCAAAGGGTGCTCGCTGACATTCAAAACCTGGAGGGAAGATGAAGGCTGTGAAAACTGCCATAACACTCTGAACCACCATTGTTGCTCCCTGATGTAGAGAAACACGAACTTTATGCAAGGAAGCAATCTTTTTTCTCTTTCAGAAGTTACAGGCGACAAGTTTCTGCAGGCCCAGTGCATGTCTTAGCCTAGTGACAATGTAGGATCACTGTGCAAGGGTTTCACAAAGCAAGACGATGTGATAATGGGTGGAACTGGAACCAGTATTGACATGGGTCAGGTCTACAATATTGAGTACAACCTGCTAAAAGTATCATCTGCACCCAATCTTACAAACGTGGGCTTGGCTCCTGCTTTCATGGTGTTAGGTTTGCCCCAACTGAACAGTTTTGTCAGGAAGGTCAATATGGAGTTACATCAGCTGCTGTGGGCAGCTACTTTGTCAGGCATGCCTTTAGTTCCTATTGATACTATTAGCAGGTGGGACTTCACAAGGTGTGGCCTGCATCTCAGTAGGTAAGAAAAGGGTAAATTGGTCGTGATGATACCAAAATTTTTAAGCGGAGTTCTGAAACTCAGGGAAGTACCTCTTTTTTAGGCTAAGATCAGTGACCAATGATTCGACACTGAAAGAGAATAAGCTTAATGAGGATGTCAGACAGGTGGGCACTACACATTCTCATGAAAGTACAGTGAAAAATGTTAGTCCATCGCATCAGAATGTCAGGATTAAAACATTGAATCAGATGAGCTTTTTCGTTTAGAAGATTTAGAAACAAAGTGAAATAGATGTAATATGCCTGTGCAAACACGATATCATCAAAGATGTGGAGAAGATAATTTAGGTAGGTGTAAGGTTTCAGCATATGTAAGTAGACACATTATGGAAAGAGGTGGAGTTGCCATATACAAGGGCTGTTCAAAAAATTCAAGAACATTCGTAATTTCGCGCCAATGGCGTCTTGGAGCGAAATGCAGTTGGCATCCCTGCACATGCTTGTGTTTAATGTGGGTGTGCCAGAATTTTCATTGTTTTATGTCTGTTATTGTTCAGCGCTGTATTGAGTAGATTATGTCAACACAGTTTGCGAATTTCGAGTTGGCAGAGTCAGAAAATCATCAAAGATGCATTAAATTTTGCATGAAAATCAAGAAAACCTTTAGAGAGACACAACTGATGCACGAACCCTACGGTGGTCAGTGCTTAAGCCATACTCAGTTTTACGAATAGTTAACATGAATGACCCTCATTCAGGATACCCACCACAACATGTACCAGTGATGCTGATGTTAGAGGCGTGAAAGAAATTGCGCATCCCAATAGAAGAATGACTGTCAGAGAGATTGCAGAAGACTAACATTTCTCTTGGATCATCTCATGAAATCCTGACACAGCATCCTGGAATGCATCGTGTTGCAGCCAACTTCATCCCACAGTTCATCTCATAATCTGTGAAGAGCTTTTGAATCTCGGAAACGAAAATTAGATGATGCTTAAGAGGATCATAAATAGAGGGGGAGGGGGAGGGGGAGGGAGAGAGAGAGAGAGAGAGAGAGAGAGAGAGAGAGAGAGAGAGAGCAGGAGGGGGAGGGGGACGGAGAGAGCAGGAGGATGAGGGGGACCGAGAGAGCAGGAGGATGAGGGGGACCGAGAGAGCAGGAGGATGAGGGGGACCGAGAGAGCAGGAGGATGAGGGGGACGGAGAGAGCAGGAGGGGGAGGGGGACGGAGAGAGCAGGAGGGGGAGGGGGACGGAGAGAGCAGGAGGATGAGGGGGACCGAGAGAGCAGGAGGATGAGGGGGACCGAGAGAGCAGGAGGATGAGGGGGACCGAGAGAGCAGGAGGATGAGGGGGACCGAGAGAGCAGGAGGATGAGGGGGACCGAGAGAGCAGGAGGGGGAGGGGGACCGAGAGAGCAGGAGGGGGAGGGGGACCGAGAGAGCAGGAGGGGGAGGGGGACCGAGAGAGCAGGAGGGGGAGGGGGACCGAGAGAGCAGGAGGGGGAGGGGGACCGAGAGAGCAGGAGGGGGAGGGGGACCGAGAGAGCAGGAGGGGGAGGGGGACCGAGAGAGCAGGAGGGGGAGGGGGACCGAGAGAGCAGGAGGGGGAGGGGGACCGAGAGAGCAGGAGGGGGAGGGGGACCGAGAGAGCAGGAGGGGGAGGGGGACCGAGAGAGCAGGAGGGGGAGGGGGACCGAGAGAGCAGGAGGGGGAGGGGGACCGAGAGAGCAGGAGGGGGAGGGGGACCGAGAGAGCAGGAGGGGGAGGGGGACCGAGAGAGCAGGAGGGGGAGGGGGACCGAGAGAGCAGGAGGGGGAGGGGGACCGAGAGAGCAGGAGGGGGAGGGGGACCGAGAGAGCAGGAGGGGGAGGGGGACCGAGAGAGCAGGAGGGGGAGGGGGACCGAGAGAGCAGGAGGGGGAGGGGGACCGAGAGAGCAGGAGGGGGAGGGGGACCGAGAGAGCAGGAGGGGGAGGGGGACCGAGAGAGCAGGAGGGGGAGGGGGACCGAGAGAGCAGGCGGGGGAGGGGGACCGAGAGAGCAGGCGGGGGAGGGGGACCGAGAGAGCAGGCGGGGGAGGGGGACCGAGAGAGCAGGCGGGGGAGGGGGACCGAGAGAGCAGGCGGGGGAGGGGGACCGAGAGAGCAGGCGGGGGAGGGGGACCGAGAGAGCAGGAGGGGGAGGGGGACCGAGAGAGCAGGAGGGGGAGGGGGACCGAGAGAGCAGGAGGGGGAGGGGGACCGAGAGAGCAGGAGGGGGAGGGGGACCGAGAGAGCAGGAGGGGGAGGGGGACCGAGAGAGCAGGAGGGGGAGGGGGACCGAGAGAGCAGGAGGGGGAGGGGGACCGAGAGAGCAGGAGGGGGAGGGGGACCGAGAGAGCAGGAGGGGGAGGGGGACCGAGAGAGCAGGAGGGGGAGGGGGACCGAGAGAGCAGGAGGGGGAGGGGGACCGAGAGAGCAGGAGGGGGAGGGGGACCGAGAGAGCAGGAGGGGGAGGGGGACCGAGAGAGCAGGAGGGGGAGGGGGACCGAGAGAGCAGGAGGGGGAGGGGGACCGAGAGAGCAGGAGGGGGAGGGGGACCGAGAGAGCAGGAGGGGGAGGGGGACCGAGAGAGCAGGAGGGGGAGGGGGACCGAGAGAGCAGGAGGGGGAGGGGGACCGAGAGAGCAGGAGGGGGAGGGGGACCGAGAGAGCAGGAGGGGGAGGGGGACCGAGAGAGCAGGAGGGGGAGGGGGACCGAGAGAGCAGGAGGGGGAGGGGGACCGAGAGAGCAGGAGGGGGAGGGGGACCGAGAGAGCAGGAGAGGGAGGGGGACCGAGAGAGCAGGATGGGGAGGGGGACCGAGAGAGCAGGAGGGGGAGGGGGACCGAGAGAGCAGGAGGGGGAGGGGGACCGAGAGAGCAGGAGGGGGAGGGGGACCGAGAGAGCAGGAGGGGGAGGGGGACCGAGAGAGCAGGAGAGGGAGGGGGACCGAGAGAGCAGGAGGGGGAGGGGGACCGAGAGAGCAGGAGGGGGAGGGGGACCGAGAGAGCAGGAGGGGGAGGGGGACCGAGAGAGCAGGAGGGGGAGGGGGAGGGGGACCGAGAGAGCAGGAGGGGGAGGGGGAGGGGGACCGAGAGAGCAGGAGGGGGAGGGGGACCGAGAGAGCAGGAGGGGGAGGGGGACCGAGAGAGCAGGAGGGGGAGGGGGAGGGGGACCGAGAGAGCAGGAGGGGGAGGGGGAGGGGGAGAGGGACCGAGAGAGCAGGAGGGGGAGGGGGAGGGGGACCGAGAGAGCAGGAGGGGGAGGGGGACCGGGACCGAGAGAGCAGGAGGGGGAGGGGGAGGGGGCCCGAGAGAGCAGGAGGGGAGGGGGAGGGGGACCGAGAGAGCAGGAGGGGGAGGGGGAGGGGGACCGAGAGAGCAGGAGGGGGAGGGGGAGGGGGACCGAGAGAGCAGGAGGGGGAGGGGGAGTGGGAGGGGGACCGAGAGAGCAGGAGGGGGAGGGGGAGGGGGACCGAGAGAGCAGGAGGGGGAGGGGGAGGGGGACCGAGAGAGCAGGAGGGGGAGGGGGAGGGGGACCAAGAGAGCAGGAGGGGGACCGAGAGAGCAGGAGGGGGACCGAGAGAGCAGGAGGGGGAGGGGGACGGAGAGAGCAGGAGGGGGAGGGGGACCGAGAGAGCACGAGGGGGAGGGGGAGGGGGACCGAGAGAGCAGGAGGGGGAGGGGGACCGAGAGAGCAGGAGGGGGAGGAGGAGGGGGACCGAGAGAGCAGGAGGGGGAGGGGGACCGAGAGAGCAGGAGGGGGAGGGGGACCGAGAGAGCAGGAGGGGGAGGGGGGCGGAGAGAGCAGGAGGGGGAGAGGGGCGGAGAGAGCAGGAGGGGGAGAGGGGCGGAGAGAGCAGGAGGGGGAGAGGGGCGGAGAGAGCAGGAGGGGGGGGGGGACGGAGAGAGCAGGAGGGGGACGGAGAGAGCAGGAGGGGGAGGGGGACGGAGAGAGCAGGAGGGGGAGGGGGACGGAGAGAGCAGGAGGGGGAGGGGGGCGGAGAGAGCAGGAGGGGGAGGGGGGCGGAGAGAGCAGGAGGGGGAGGGGGGCGGAGAGAGCAGGAGGGGGAGGGGGACGGAGAGAGCAGGAGGGGGAGGGGGACGGAGAGAGCAGGAGGGGGAGGGGGACGGAGAGAGCAGGAGGGGGAGGGGGACGGAGAGAGCAGGAGGGGGAGGGGGACGGAGAGAGCAGGAGGGGGAGGGGGACGGAGAGAGCAGGAGGGGGAGCGGGACGGAGAGAGCAGGAGGGGGAGCGGGACGGAGAGAGCAGGAGGGGGAGGGGGACGGAGAGAGCAGGAGGGGGAGGGGGACGGAGAGAGCAGGAGGGGGAGGGGGACGGAGAGAGCAGGAGGGGGAGGGGGACGGAGAGAGCAGGAGGGGGAGGGGGACGGAGAGAGCAGGAGGGGGAGGGGGACGGAGAGAGCAGGAGGGGGAGGGGGACGGAGAGAGCAGGAGGGGGAGGGGGACGGAGAGAGCAGGAGGGGGAGGGGGACGGAGAGAGCAGGAGGGGGAGGGGGACGGAGAGAGCAGGAGGGGGAGGGGGACGGAGAGAGCAGGAGGGGGAGGGGGACGGAGAGAGCAGGAGGGGGAGGGGGACGGAGAGAGCAGGAGGGGGAGGGGGACGGAGAGAGCAGGAGGGGGAGGGGGACGGAGAGAGCAGGAGGGGGAGGGGGACGGAGAGAGCAGGAGGGGGAGGGGGACGGAGAGAGCAGGAGGGGGAGGGGGACGGAGAGAGCAGGAGGGGGAGGGGACGGAGAGAGCAGGAGGGGGAGGGGACGGAGAGAGCAGGAGGGGGAGGGGGACGGAGAGAGCAGGGGGGAGGGGGCGGAGAGAGCAGGAGGGGGAGAGAGCAGGAGGGGGAGGGGGACGGAGAGAGCAGGAGGGGGAGGGGGAGGGGGACGGAGAGAGCAGGAGGGGGAGGGGGACGGAGAGAGCAGGAGGGGGAGGGGGACGGAGAGAGCAGGAGGGGGAGGGGGACGGAGAGAGCAGGAGGGGGAGGGGGACGGAGAGTGCAGGAGGGGGAGGGGGACGGAGAGAGCAGGAGGGGGAGGGGGACGGAGAGAGCAGGAGGGGGAGGGGGACAGAGAGAGCAGGAGGGGGAGGGTGACAGAGAGAGCAGGAGGGGGAGGGTGACAGAGAGAGCAGGAGGGGGAGGGGGACAGAGAGAGCAGGAGGGGGAGGGGGACGGAGAGAGCAGCAGGGGGAGGGGGACGGAGAGAGCAGCAGGGGGAGGGGGACGGAGAGAGCAGCAGGGGGAGGGGGACGGAGAGAGCAGCAGGGGGAGGGGGACGGAGAGAGCAGCAGGGGGAGGGGGACGGAGAGAGCAGCAGGGGGAGGGGGACGGAGAGAGCAGCAGGGGGAGGGGGACGGAGAGAGCAGCAGGGGGAGGGGGACGGAGAGAGCAGCAGGGGGAGGGGGACGGAGAGAGCAGGAGGGGGAGGGGGACGGAGAGAGCATGAGGGGGAGGGGGACGGAGAGAGCATGAGGGGGAGGGGGACGGAGAGAGCATGAGGGGGAGGGGGACGGAGAGAGCATGAGGGGGAGGGGGACGGAGAGCATGAGGGGGAGGGGGGGGAGAGCATGAGGGGGAGGGGGGGGAGAGCATGAGGGGGAGGGGGGAGAGAGCATGAGGGGGAGGGGGGAGAGAGCAGGAGGGGGAGGGGGGAGAGAGCAGGAGGGGGAGGGGGGAGAGAGCAGGAGGGGGAGGGGGGAGAGAGCAGGAGGGGGAGGGGGGAGAGAGCAGGAGGGGGAGGGGGGAGAGAGCAGGAGGGGGAGGGGGGAGAGAGCAGGAGGGGGAGGGGGGAGAGAGCAGGAGGGGGAGGGGGGAGAGAGCAGGAGGGGGAGGGGGGAGAGAGCAGGAGGGGGAGGGGGGAGAGAGCAGGAGGGGGAGGGGGGAGAGAGCAGGAGGGGGAGGGGGGAGAGAGCAGGAGGGGGAGGGGGGAGAGAGCAGGAGGGGGAGGGGGGAGAGAGCAGGAGGGGGAGGGGGGAGAGAGCAGGAGGGGGAGGGGGAGAGAGCAGGAGGGGGAGGGGGAGAGAGCAGGAGGGGGAGGGGGAGAGAGCAGGAGGGGGAGGGGGAGAGAGCAGGAGGGGGAGGGGGAGAGAGCAGGAGCGGGAGGGGGGAGAGAGCAGGAGCGGGAGGGGGGAGAGAGCAGGAGCGGGAGGGGGGAGAGAGCAGGAGGGGGAGGGGGGAGAGAGCAGGAGGGGAGGGGGGAGAGAGCAGGAGGGGAGGGGGAGAGAGCAGGAGGGGGTGGGGGAGAGAGCAGGAGGGGGAGGGGGAGAGAGCAGGAGGGGGAGGGGGAGAGCATGACCAATACAACACAGATCTTTTATGAACATGGTTAAGTCTTTTGAAACATTTCCAGCTTTACTTGTTTCCATACCTATAACGATTTGAGGTTCAGTGCTTTCTTTAGCCCCCAGTCTCCCCTACACATCCCCCACACTCGTATGGAACTGCTTCCTTTGTGTAATGGATTCCTGACCAATTTAGCAGAAATCGTGAACTACTACCTTTTAGCGCTAGTCGAGGAATCTGCAACCTACACAGTTGCAGAACTGTCTGGGACTCTGATTCAGACCTTCGCTCCGCTCTGTACCAAAGAACCACTTTCAGTTGTGCCCATGATGCTACAAATGGTGGGCTCCACCTTCATCTCATAAACGAGACTGTGAGCAGTACTATTTCAGGTAGTCGCCTGAAACTAGATATAATCTCTTCCAATCCAATGTGGTACATATTGTCAGCACCAACGTGAGCCACCACCTACAGCTGACTATGCCACACTTCTCATGGCTTCCGGAAGCACCCATTCCTCTCACTATGCACAGAGAAAGCACAATGGATTCCTTCCGGTCCTATGCAGCCATATCTCTAAATGGCTCCACTACACACCTAACATGAGAGTTCCCAATTAACAGTAATACTACTGCAAATGCCCAGTCTAGCATGCTGAGAGGCTTCCTCTGGAACATGGCAAGTGATTTCATCTGGCTGTTAGATTTCATCAGCCATAGGCAGCACCCAAATCTTTTCATCAGATGAACTGAGCAGGCTCTCTGATTGGCAACATGGAAATTCTTTCACTGCCGCTCACACACTGGAATGACTTGCCACTCACAAACAAGTGAGAGGTCAATCTCAGTGTGGGCAGTACCCAAGGTGACTGCAGCAATGGACCAATCGGTGGAAAACACTGCCTGGAGCTGTGAGCGAAGTATCACGAACTTGGTTCACAGCAATTACTATATCTGCCCATACCAGAGTTGGCATGGTAAATACACACACACACACACACACACACACACACACACACACACACACACACACACACACGAGTTGAAGGTAAGGAACACTGACAAAATTTAAAGTAACTCGCTTCTAACGAAAACATGCACCAGCTCACAGTACTCTGATGTGCTACTGCTGCTACTATGAGAGCTATCACTGGATTTCGCGATCTGAGTACTGCAAGTAACACAAAACAAGTGAGTGATGCAATGCAGACAGTGGCTCTATGCACTACACAGTTAATAAAGTGCATAAATGTGCCTGATAAGTACACAAATGTGCACAAAATACGGGATTTGAAGATCACCACAATTACAACTACAATAATAGTAGATGATGCGAAAATATACTAACAGCAACTGATAAATAAATCGCTCACTGGTAACAAACATCAAAGGATAATGTCAAGTTATGCATCAAAAGTCCCTGTTCTGAGCCAGTTCAAGTATTAATGCTCATGCTGATGAACAGAGAAAATGAGCAAATAAGCTAACACAATGTGCTTTCCTTGCAGGAAAGGCGAAGTCGTTACAGCAGCAGACGTCTGGTGTCAACATAATGTTGTTCAATCAAACCAACTGTTTGAATATCAGTGAGTGTAAGCAACCAGTGTCAGTGTAATATCAAATAGGGTGGTAGTACTTGAAAACTATCAATTTAGTGATGACAAAGTATACTTCTCCTTAGATGAATGACATTGACCATGCAATGTGTCAGAGCAGAGTTCAACCTTGTTCCACAGGAAAGTTTGTTCCCCCCGATGTTACTATTTCTGTAGGGCATTCAGTTGGTACAGTTAAAATATTTAATAACAGAGGGAGCACAGATCTACAGGAGCAGATGGCTACGAAGGAGCTGATTTTTAACATTTTAATGAAATGCAGTACAGGATGAGCTAATGTGTTGGCAAAGAAGGCAATCACATAGCCTCCAATTCTATGACACACTGTGCAGTGATCTGCTGTCGACAGTTTGCCAAACTCTCCACCCATTGGAAACTACCATAGCTCAACTCCATGATGCATTCTCTGCATTGATGGAAGTGGAAATGTATGATTCAACATTAACAGAAGTGAGCACTGAATTATGATATTATTCAAGTTAGTTTATACACCCAGCTATAAGTAAGTTTATAAAACCCCTCCATTTCAATGTAAATAAACTAGTTACCACCATAACCAACTAAACCAGCTGTAGCAGCTCCACATAGTGCGGGTAAAATAGTCGAAGTTCAGTACAGAAGACTGAACAATCTATCTCCAGAGAATATAAATCAATTACGACTGCTTACAGTTCCAGCCGGTGCAGAGAATCGAGCTTATCTGAGCTTTGAAAAATCTGCATCGTCGAGTAATTGTGGAGAGAGTTGTTCATGAGCTTTACAGACCTGCATGCAGAATATTTCTGATAATACGAGGAATGGATTATGTATGGCAGGCTGACCTCTTAAACATGCAAGACTACTTACAAACCAATAATGGTCTAAAGTACATTCTAATGGTCAGACACACATTCCAATTTCGCATGGGCTTACCTTTGAAGGTGAAGACTGGGAAGGTGGTTTCAGAGGTTTCTAAACAATTGTTGCAGACAGGAGTATATTGACTGCCCAATAACCTTGAGGCATACCACATAAGTGAATTTTACGAGAGGCATTTCAAAGCAGAATTGGAATGATGTGGGATAAATCACAATTCAACATTCTCCCATTTGGAAACTGGTACTGCCAAATGGTTGAACTGGACAATCAAAAAACTAATGTGGAAGCAATTTATTCTTCAACATAAGTGCAAATGGCTGAACATACAGCCAGAAATCATTGCAAGTATAATCACATTATTAACCATTCTATTAAGAACAAACCTATTGGTGTCAGAAACGAATTAGAGAAAATCTTTGAACCCAATATGTTCCTCATAGAGCAGGTCATAAAATGTCGAGTGAACAGGGCATTGATGAAATGTCTTAGTTTCTCATCAAAGGTCAACAGCTGGGTGAACACTCGAAATTTGCTAAGTAATATGAAAAGCAAACCTCAAACCATGCAGTAGTGAGACATGAGTGCTAGGAAACACATCAACAGAGTTGAAGGTGGTATTCTCGAGTATCTGCCATTTGAACTTTGTATCTCTCGATAGAATTTCTGTGGAGCTGGAAAAAAATTGAAATAGCGCCTGGCTTATGGTGATAAGGGCTTTAAGGTTCTGGACAATGTATGCAAAAAGCACAACATTGCCTGCACTACAAATGAATATAATTATATTGCAGACTAAATATTCATTGATAAGTCTGCACAGGTATGTCAAGGGATGGATATTGATGTAGGACAACCTATTTCTGCATATGTGGTTGATAAGGCAATGTTTTCTAGAACTTAAATTTGGTACTGGACTAAACTTCAAGCAATAATGAATGCAGCTCACTGCACACTAAACAAGAAGAACCTATGGGGTGTTTAAGAAATTGCATCAAATCAATGGTGATAGTGGCAAAAAGTAGGAAGGAAACGGTGTGTTAAAACGCCCAGATTCCTACCAATACCAAAGACATCTGGTGGAATAATTTTGTTCCTGATACCTAAATTTGCTGGGCTGTCAGCTCTGGTTACATGAGCTAGGAGAGCTGCTATCATATTCCAAGCAGTAAAGAATGCCCGAAAAAGCGAAAACCAAATACAAACAGCTAAAAAGCATAATGACTATGGAGGCCATCACTATCGGTTAAGGCCTATATTTAAAATACAGGAAATGGCTTGGATTGGATATTTTAAAAAGGCCCACAGCAATGGTACTGGAGAGAAGGATTACAAACACTCTTAGATCAGCCTAATCTCGTCAGAAAATTTTAAATCAGTGTAGGACACATTGCTTGAGACAGTGTGGAAATCCAAGAAACATGGAACTGTCAATTTAGATGTTGGTGGGGGTATGGAGCTCTTGGTGATTTAAGGCCACCCGAAGAATTGTGTTGTCACTTCACCAATAGGAATCAGTTGTTTTACAATGTTCGACACTACCATGACTTCAGTTCATACCTGAGGATATTTCTGCCTGATATTTTTCCTCAAAATTGCATAAAAACAAGCAGTATGCACGTCTCCACATAATTTGAAGCTACGATGTAATGACGTTCACTCTAATCACAATTGGTCTAAATTGAAAACAAACAAATTTCCTGCAATATAGGAGCAGGGGGTAGTGATGTACAGCATTGACTGTACTGCAAACACACAAAAGCATAGCTATCACCACAGAATTAATAATAAATTGCATCTATGGAATGGAGAAATTGTGACAATATCTCCTGGCCCTTGCAACAATGACAATTCAAATGTATACTTGATACATATTTTTAAAGGATTTGAGGTACATGCAAATGTTATGTTTAAATCAGAGATGAAAACAACACACATTACAGACTTTCGTCACAAATATTAAACAGGATGGCCACTATGTTTCTCGAAAAAAACAAGTGATGATGCATAATATTGGTAAAATGTTTGAGTTATCAACTGGTGGACATACTGCCAGTCAGTACGATTTGTGCAGAGTGTAATATTGCAACAAATTTTGTACCCTGACAATAGATTAGTCCATACCATTTATGCATTTTTCCCCTGCTTATGAAAGTTAAGAAAATGAAGTCCACGATGAACATGGGCAGCTACATGAAGCCAAGATGGCGAAGGGTTAACAAGCATCAGGAATGTGGGAGGTAACCTGAAGCCAAAAGCGAACTCCAGGAGGTAACAGGGAAGAATGGCGATCCCCATACTGGCAGGCAAAGGAGTCATCAAATAAGATGGAATAGGATGAGTCCCCAGGTGTGAAAGAGAAATGGCATGCTTATCCACTGAGGAGGACATCATACCAGTATGACTAGCAGTCCAGCGTCTTCTGCAGACTCTCAACTGGGCTGGTGAAAAAGCAGCCACTGGAGAAACGTATTCCATCATGGAGTGTGTTCAGACAGCATATGATGAACAGAGGTGCAGAGGAATGAACTAAACACCCACAGTCTAGTTATGAATGGACAAGGGATCACAAGAAATGGAGGAGGGCTGTCTGATCCGTTCCCCTGGAAATACCACTTGGGAAATGTAGGACACTGAGGGATTGGGTACTATGTACAGCCAAGTACGATACATGGGCGGATGAAGGAAGTTTCCTATCAAACATGAGCTCCAGGAATTTCCTGTTTCAGTGAACAAAAGAGCTCAAGGCGCAAGATGTAAAGATGGTGTAAGAAACTCATTCCACCGCCAAATACTTATACAAAAGATTGTGGCAGTGGAAAAGTGAAAGCCACTGCCCATGCTCCATGAGAAAAGACGATAGGAATGACGCTGAAGACGCTGCTCCAGGAAATGTTGACGTAGAACTGCAATAGATACTTGGTGGGAGGCAGCCCATAATATGGTTAAAGGGGATAGCAAAGACAATGATACCCAGGACGAGCATTCAGGCATCCTATTTTCCTGGATAAATGTGCAGGACAAGGCCAAACAATATAAACCTTGGGAAAACATCTTTCAAAACTTCGTCTAGTAAATGGGGCAGATGGCCTCTGAAGCCCCACATGCATAGACTACAGATGATACCAGTCCTCCAGCAGATGTATCGGACTTCTTCCGAATCAAATAATATGGCCATAGTCTTATTTCCACAGGAAACTATTCATGATATCGGATGACGAAGTGAAAACATGGTCAAACGCAGAACAGCATGCTCGAAATCCACACTGTGCAGTGCTTAGCAGTTGGGCAGACTCAAGCCACAAAACCATCTGCCCATGAATCATATCTTCCATCACCCTGGAAACACAGCTGGTGAGAGAAGAAAGGCTTAGGTTGGGTATAACATTGACTTCACATCAGCATCTAGCAAACATGCAATCTGCCCAAATATAATTGTACCTACAAAGGAGAAGGTGCCGACCTACAAGAGAATGCTGCAACATCTCAATGTGAACACTGTCTGGCTCTAGGGCAAATGATCTGGATGAAGTGAGAGCATGGTCTACATCCCTCATAGTAATAGCAACATTGTAGCATTCATGATTCTGAGAGGGTATCAGCTGAGCTTCCTCCATTTGTTTCCCTACATAACAGGATGACCGGAGCGGGTGACATGGTCGAGGTTGTAGGGCATGGCTGGGTAGAAGAAGGTGGCTGTTTTTAGCAATCTTCCTTTTTTTATTGTTGGTTCTTCCAATACATTTTCTGGTAGCTCAGCCTCACCACTCGTGTCGTGGTGAAGACGTACTGATGCACGCAGTCCAGGGAACGCAATGCCGCACTCTGTCAGCAGCTGTGCAGGCGGTAGGAGGTCAGCGGCATGAGGCCCAGTCCAGCTCGCCCCCCTGCTGATGCGGCGGCTCTTGACGACGCCGGGAGTCGCCAATGCAGCAGCGGGCAACACCCTCCGCCAGCCAGTCCTCAAGGACAGCGTCACTGATGACAACGTGACAGTGACTGAACACCCAATCGGTAGAACCGAATGCCGATACCCAACTCTGATGCCCTTAAATAGTGCAGGCCGCTGCTGAATCCGCTGGTTACGCAGCAGCGTGTTTATTAGAAGGTTCTCTATGAGTTGGCTAATGCAACCGCACCACACGCAGCCTGCATCTGCATAATTCTGCTAATGCTGCGTTCTGATGGCTGCCGCACACTTTCACACATACCGATGCTCATTGCAAAACTGCATAATGTGCTGACTGGCCTTCGTCCGCCGTTTGCTGTGAGGCTGGCGCATCACACACTGAAACACCCTAAATCACAATTTCGCATAGTATTTCCTAAAAATAACTTTTTGTCCTCTACAATTCCTCCCTCGTATGAAAAGAATTTGTCCCTGATTTCAACCAAAAAGTCAAACTAACTATAGTCCACAAACACCACAAAATACGATTGATTCACTATTTACACTGGAATCATTCACTTTTATCCTCAGTCTAATCTTTGTCCATAAACATTACTCCGTGTTCTGCTGCAGTGCCTCACAACTGTTCAGTGATTTTGTCTGGACCCTTAGGTTAAAGGTTGGAAGGGCCACCTTCCTCTTGAGCCGACAGTACACTAATTCTACGACAAAGATAAAAATATAAGTGGCGGTGGTTGATGATCCAATAACTAGTAAGTGTTGCTTATGCTCATTACAGTACTTGTGCACTCGTTGAAAAAGATGTTCCATAGTTATACGTCCATCCTGAGCTCGCATCCGGTCCAAAGAGGCGAGCAAAGTTGGGTCTAATGTGCTATTCACATTATCCTGTATCTGCTGCAGTGTTTCATTAAAACTAGAAATATCTACTGCGTCAGCGGTCCCAAAAACAGTTTTTAGGATACGGCCACCCTTGTCTAACCATCCTCTTTCCCTACGGACGTGCGGGATTAACCCTGCAGTTTGCTGCAACTGAGCTTGTAACCATGCAAAAGCTGTTCGTAGTAGCTGATATTGCCCCTGTGTGTCATTAAACCTTGACTGATTAGCCACCATGGAATGAAGTTCATTAAATGTATGCTCTAATTCACAGATTTCGTCTTCAACCGCCCAAATATTACAGTCCACCCTTAAGGTCCATTGATGTCCGGACATAATTACGTCCCCTTATCGCGAGAACAAAACACCACTTGATATACGACGCACCTTCAAAGCTTCAGCTAAGTTGCAACAGCAAAACAGAATAACTATGCTGAGAGACAGTGCACACCTTCCTTCTTCCCTCTTCAGCGCAACCCATGACGCTGGAACTGCTGGTCTTACCAGAACGTCACGCCTTCTGAGAAACAAAAGAAAAACAACTCACATTAACTCTTCCTTTTTACACGTGGCCTAAGAGCATAACAGCATGTCTGATCGCTTCAACAATTAACATTGTTTTCTTGTTTATCTACTCCTTACTTATTCTTTTTCTTAGATTCACCTTTCTCTCCACTAGAAGTTACTGCAGACAATGAAGGCAGTTCCTCAAAAATCCCCTTTAAAGGCCTAATTCAGCTCACATGCACAATAGTAGGGAGAGTTGGAGGCTGTAATTTGGCATTCACCAGCGATGTCACCTCGATCACCTGGAAAGGACCTTGATAATGGGATACAAATGTTTTCGTTTTGCCTTTTGGCACATACCGATTAGTCATCACCCATTGCCCTACATGATAATTGGGTAAAGCCGCCTTTCCATTGTGAACTTTGTCCTGTCTCTCTAACACTTTAGTGTTCATTTTTTTCACCTGCCACCAGATTGTTTTCAACTTTGTGGATAAATCCTTAACCGCCGAAATATCGGTTCCTGGTGGGGTCTTGAGCAATTCAAAAGGAGATGGCATCTTCTGACCGAACATTACTTCATATGGAGGCAATCCTGTACTTTCATGCACTTTTGAGTTATACGCCGCAGTTACAAACGCCAATAAGGTATCCCAATTGTTGTGTTGCGAATTTACATACTAACTTAACATTTTAGCTATTGTACGATGAACTTTCTCAGTCCGACCATTAGCCTGCGGGTGTAAATGCTCGTTCTCAATTTCTTTGCATGAAACAACTTGCATAACTGTTTCATCAAATCGGACAAAGTTTGACCCCTGATCTGTAATTATAGTTTCAGGTGTTCCGAATTTCAATATCCATTGATGTACCATGGCGTGAGCCATGGTTTCGGCTCCCTGGTCTGGAATGGCTGTCAGACACATGGTGCGAAAAAGGGTATATTATTGTTAAAACATAGCGATTACCCGCTGGTGTTTGCACATGGTCCTAAGACGTCTACGCCAAGTACTTTGAGAGGTCTATCCGCTTCCGGTAGTCATTGCAACACAATTTTCTGATGACTCAATTCCGCCCGTTGAGCAAACAGAATGCAATTCTTTACGTACTGATCGACACCTTGCCTACGCGTTGATAACTCTGTGCTACCCTCCTTTCCGTTGCTCTTCGACCCGAATGACCAGAACACATTGAATCATGTGCTTGCCTTAAAATTTCGCTTCGCAATTTTTCTGGTACGACTATGCGTGGACCGTTCCTAGCTTTATGGTACAATATCCCGTCATCCACGACAAACTGTCGCTGCAAGGTAAATCGTTGACAATCTGTTTCAGCAGTTTGTGCCTCCGTCCATTCGTTCTCATTTATTCCTGTGCATTCTATGGCGCATACTTTACGGCTCAGACCATCAGCGTTTCCATGCGATTTACCCGGTCGATGTATCACTTCAAAATCATACTCACTAAGATGCAAAGCCCACTTAGTTAATCTATTTGTTGGGTCTTTAAGCCCTAACAACCACTTAAGTGCTGCATGGCCATTAATCGCCCTGAAACGTCTTCCATACAAATAACACCGGAAATAGGTTATTCCGAAAATTAATGCCAGTAACTCCTTCTCGGTTGTTGAGTAATTTTTTTCCTGCATTTTTTAGCCGTCTGGAGGCATATGCTGTCGGGTGTTCCTGCCCATCTATTTCCTGCGATAATACAATACCCAAAGCAAAATTGCTACAGTAACAAGATAATATAAACTGGTTGCTAAAATTTGGAAAAGCCAAAACCGGACTACATGTTAACATCTTTAACTTTTGAAAGTATCTTCGCATTCTGCTGACCAGCGAAATTTTGCTCCCTTCTTCAACAACTGCGTGAGGGGCCTTGATATTTCCACAAATTTTGCAATATACCTCCTGTAAAAATTGGCGAGACCTAAGTAAGACTGCAACTCCTTTACTTTTGGAGGTGTCGGAAAATTCATTACCATCTCTACAAGTTTTGGATCCATGTGGACAGCCTCCTGTCCTATAATATGACCTAGATAACTGGCTTCTTGCAACAAAAAATGACATTTTTCCATATGAAGAGTTAACCGCGCTGCTTTCAGACGTTCGAAAACTTCGCGCAAATGGTGCACATGTTCTTGCACGTCCTTTGAGAAAACAATTATGTCGTCCAAATATACCATACACTGATTAGGTTTCAGCCCTCGTAACACGCTATCTAGTAACCGTTGGAAGGTTGCCGGATCATTTTTGAGTTCGAAAGGCATTCGCCGATACTGTAAATGACCTGTAGGTGTTGAAAAAGCTGTCTTCAGTCAGTCTTCCAGGGCGACCTCCAACTGGTGGTACGCGCTTCGAAGATCCAAGGTCGTGAAGTACCGACATTGACCCAAATTATCCAGAGTTTCAGTGATATTAGGCATTGGGTATGCATCCGATACAGTTTTTTGATTCAGGAAACGATAATCACAACAAAAACGATATGCCTTGCCCCCATCAGGTGATTTTGTACCCACTCTTACGACACGAGCGGACCAGGGACTACTACTGGTTTCTATTATCCCATCCCTAAGCTGTTGATTAATAAATTCTTTCATGACAGGCTGTACGCTTTTTGGAACACGATATGGAAGTTTATGAACCGGTGCTTCATTCCCAGTGGGGATGTAATGCTGAACTAACGGTGTGGCGGGCAGTGGACCATTAGAATTAAATAACTGTTTATGTTTCGTCAAAAGGTTTTCCATGACTTCTCTGTCTTGCCCTTTTAAATGTGCTACTTTACCCCTCAGTGCGGGCCAGCTGACAGACTCTCCCGGCATTGTGTAATCTGCTGCAAAATCCTTATCCAGTTCATCTTCCCCTATTATCTCCAGATTCGCTATTGCAGTACCCCGTGCTAATTGCACCTCTTCAAGGCCAAAGTTATTAATACTGACAGGCACAACCTTTTTTCCTTTTATCTTCCGCATGTAGGACATGCTACAGCACGTAAAACACTTCACTTTATCCAACAGCTCATTCTCAGACAAGGGTTCAACGACACACAACGAATTAACAGACACGCTAGCTCCAACATCTGCCCAGATTATTTTCCCTGTACCCTTCAGTATAGTATCGCACGAGTTAACCCTAAGAGACCTTGCACGCAGTTTAGGTGGCCCACCCGATGTCTGGGCAGTTCCTTGCGACAGTAATGGTTTTTCGGCCACAGAACCTAGGCGAAATTGTATTCTGTCCAGTTCTACTGTACGCTGTGGGTTAACTTTTGCATGATGCACAACCTGGAAATCCAATCCCAGTATGACATCATAGCTGCTGCCAACAACTGGAAGAACTTTTACCTTCACCTGGAAGTTCCTCATTTCCACTCTGAAGTTTAACATCACTGATCTGAGTGACTCCACCTGTCCCCCACCCACTCCAATTAACGCCCAGCATGGTGGTTTTAATTATACTTTACTGAGTACACTTCTACTTGCCACGGATACCTGAGACCCGGTATCCAATAAAAATTTGCACGGTCTGCCCCTCACCATGCCGGTCAGAAAAAATCGGCCACTGATTCTGCACTAGCATTAATCCCTACCGGGGGTGTTGCACAGTGGACACACCACCCCCTACCCCATTTAACTGAGGGAGGTGAGGCCCACCTTGCGGTTTCCTATCATGTTTCTGCCAGGACCCATTGCAATTACGCTCCCGATGACCCCAACGTCTGCATTTCCTGCACTGCACTTCCTTGCAATCGCGTCTAATGTGTCCCGTCCAACCACATCTGAAACATTTTATTTCTGCATTAAATACTGCTTTCCTGGCTCGCGTCTTTGATACTGCTTCAACTTCCTCTAAAGCCACAGCAATTCCGACTGCCTCATTGAGAGTCTTAGGGAACTCCATCCTAATCTTGCGGGAGGTTTCGGGTTGTATTCCCCACAAAAATGCGTCTAGTGCCCTCTGCTCAGCTTCCTGCTGAATGACTTCATTAACCCTATCGGAATGCGTTAGCTCACAGGTTTTAACATTAATTTTTCGAATTCGATGTACAAAAGCTTGTATTGATTCCCCATTCCTTTGATACATTCTATTCAATTGTTCCCGATAATATCTAGACGTATTTTTCCTCCGATACCTTTCCAGCAACCCTTTTTTGAATACTTCAATCCCTTAATTCTTCATGGCATGTAACGTATGCTCTGGCATCCCCAGTTACTTTCAACTTAGCCACATGCATGAGTGTTTCTGCACCCCAAAATTTCCCAATTTAGCAGCCGTCCTGAGGTTCTCAAAAAAAATCATAACATCCTCCCCAGCTTTTCCCGAGAAAGGGGTGACCAAAGACGCAGTGTTAGTGTCAAGAATTATTGCATTAACAGGAAACCGTTCTTTGCTCACTTCTTTAGACCGAGCAAGGTCTATCTCTAATTCCGGCATTCGCTCAATTAGCTGCTGAATAGCCATCTCGGCTGACAGACTGCTCTGTCACTACCAGCTATCGAATCCAGACTACAGTAAGCCCAGAAAGAAGAACAGGAAAGGAAGACTGACTATGCCACAGGTTCAGACAAACCACCAAACGAAAAACTGGCACTTACTTATCATGTTGCAGGAGTTGCTGATCCATTGTTGCCCTTCTCAGGTGCCACATATCCTCGTCGATTCCCAGCCACAATTTCCTCAAAGTCCAAGGAGAAGACCACTGGTGTCACTAATTCTAACAGGAGTGTGTGATGCACAGGTTGCCCGACTAACACCACTTGTAATAGGACGATCGGAGCGGGTGATGTGGTCAGGGTTGTAGGGCATGGCTGGGTAGAAGAAGGTGGCTGTTTTTAGCAATCTTCCTATTTATTGTTGGTTCTTCCAATACATTTTCTGGTAGCTCAGCCCCACCACTCGTGTCGTGGTAGAGACGTGCTGACGCACGCAGTCCGGGGAACGCGATGCCACACTGTCAGCAGCTGTGCAGGCGGTAGGAGGTCAGCGGCATGAGGCCCGGCCCAGCTCATCCCACTGCAGACACGGCGGCTAGCGACAGCGACAGAATGCCCAATCGGTCGAACCGAATGCCAGCGCCCACCTCTGATGCCCTTAAATAGTGCAGGCCGCTGCTGAATTCGCCAGTTACACAGCGGCATGTTTATTAGAAGGTTCTCGATGAGTTGGCTAACGCAACCGTGCCACACGCAGCCCACACCTGCATAATTCTGCTAATGCTGTGTTCTGATGGCTGCTGCGCACGTACACACATACAGACACTCATTTCAAAACTGCGTCACCTGCATAACGCATTGGCCAGCCTTCATCCATCGTTTGCCATGAGGCTGGCGCATCGCGCACTGAAACACACTAAATCAAAATTTCGCACCGTATTTCCTAAAAATAACTCCCTTGTCCTCTACACATGGGAGGAAGGCACCGTTATAGTTGGTGGGACTTGAAATCTCTCTAAAATAGCTGTCCGAGGTGTTGGAGATATCATGGGAGTTGACATCATGGTCATACCAGGAATTGGGGAATCAAGTTTGGTCCCAGAGAGCCGATGAATGTTTCTCCACACAACAGAAGAGGGAGTGAAACTTAAAATACCTAATAAACGACATCCAGGTAGGTTTTTTAGTATCCCAAAACATGTGACAACACTGCACAACCTCTCTTCATAATTAATATAACTCACCATCATAGGATGTGCTCCAGTGAAACACGTCGCTGCATGCCTCAGTCTACCAGGGACCAGGACATGCTACAGTCAACTTTAAGTACATGGCATGGACAATTCTGCAGCAGTAAGGATAAGTTTTGGAAGATACTTTACCTGGTCATCACAGCTGTGTAAAGGGGGATGAGTAAAGCCTCCAGTCGGCCTTCGAAAGCTGCTAATTGGCTTTGCACTCAGGTGGGGTAAGAGTCTGAATAGACAGCACACAGAAAGTGATCATTTGAGTATGTGTCAGAGGGAATGGGCCATTCGAGATGACGGGCAAGCTGGACAGTGCAGAACAAGAGGTCTAAATGGTAATAAATGTGCATGGAATCTGAAAGGAACATGGCTGTTTCACTGGTATGAGAGAGTATTCAGGACGTCAGCTAAGACGAAACCTCTTTGACAGGTTCTCCTAGAGCCCCAAAGCAGATAGTGGGCATTAAACTAACCAAGCAGCAAAAAGGAGTGAGGGAGCTGACCAATGAGCTGGACCAAGTCAAACTTGGTAACAGCAAATCATGGAGGAGTGTAGATGTTACAAAAGAGAAAAGATGAAATGAGGAACAAGAGTGCAGACTGCCGTAGCTAGCAGTCAAGTGTTCGACGATATTGATGACCAACATGGCTCCCCCATGAGGTGGAATGCTGTCTGTGGGGGAAAGGTGAAAAAGGACCAGAAGAAACATGACAGGTCAAAGGGGTTGTGAGGACAATTTTTATTCTGGGAAGCAGAAAAAAACTGACACTGCAATTCCAAGAACAGCTGTAATTCCCGTTGGCTCAATCTAATGCCACAAATGTTCCATTGGAGAAGTCATAATGGAGATTGGGGAGGAGGGAACAAATGAAGGTTAGTCACCTTGGTATCTGCTGAGTGCCCGTCTTCAAAAATTCACTTTTACAGGAGCAGAGGCTGGAGAATCCTGTTCCATGAGATCTACAAACATATTGGCATTCTCCCTGAGCCATCCTGTGAATTCCATGGCAGAAAACTGGTAGGCAGCGGGCACCAGCAAAATGGAGGTCAGGCAGGTGAGGGTATATGTGCCAACACCACTGAAGAGGATCTCCTAGTCAAGGAAGGTGAAGACAGTTTGTTTTTGTATGATTTCTTAGAACTTTCTGGTTGCCAGATAAATATGTTTTTTAGCTGTACAAACTCTTTGCGGGAGTATTGCTTTTGTCCTATCAGATTGACTGTTGTGTAACAGGTTATTTCACCACCAGGGCAAAGATCAGATGGCTTGTTGCGCAGCTGTAGGAGGAGATGGGGATGCTACTGTGACCTGGGTGACTTCACTACGGCAATACTGAAATTGTGGTCACAAGTCTGGGTGGGCATATCCTCCATTATGCATAGCATAGCAAAAACGGTACTGTAAATGCGAATCATAAAATTCACAGATTTTGACTAGCTAACAACTGTGAGTGACAAAGTGGAGTTTGATGTCATTCACTCAGATGTCCTATATGGCTCACTCGTTAAGACACATGGGAAATTCATGGGATTACAATTGATACAGCAGAGAGGAGGAGGAAACTGCTACCCTCGTGAGCATCTTTGCCAAGAGTAACACATTTGGCAATGTTTCGATTGGATACGTGTTTTAATAAAATGTTGACACTTGTAGGAACTCATCTGGTTTGGAATGTAAGGTTGGACCGTGATGACTTCATAGCCTGCCTGAATCTTTGAGGCAAACAATACTCGAGCAAACGGTAGAAAAAGAATGCATGTGGGCATTAAATTTGCATCCATCTTTTTCATTACTCAATGGGCTGCAGTGATGCCATGATGAGAGAGATGACTGTGGACTTCTCCCTCAGTGAGGCCATCAAGCATCAGAATGTAAAGAACACCATGTGAAGAGTTCAGTGTAAGATGGTTCTCCACACGAACAGGATAGCTCTGGATATGTGATGCTGTAAGCAGTTGAGCTTGAGAATAACAATACGTCTTCAGAAGCAAAGTTGCATTACATACATGAGAATAGGATGTCACAGGGCCTACAACTGCAACACCACCTTTCACAATAATGCACACATTAATTGTAGCAAAGGACAGACCACCTGCAGTACATGATACCATGAGGAACCGAGGTGCAGTTGGGAGGGTCTTCAAATCTTTAGCCTCATTCTGTTTATGTTTAGTAGACACGCACTAAGATGGTGAGCCACAGCAAAAAAAAAAAAAAAAAAAAAAATCTCCATGATTGCCAACATCTACAATGGCATGCTCCTTCCAACCAGGGGGGGGGGGGGGGCACACTCAGAGGGGGGATTCACCCACCGTAAATGACTGTTCACACTTCAGGTCACACCTCCCAAACTCCTGACAGAGGGACCAATTGGGATTTGGGAAGGTAACAGCTTAGGCAGTTACCCCTCTCTAGGCATGGACTGTATCAGAGTATGTGCAAACCCTACCTGTTGACCAGGAGCTGGGAATTATGCATTACCTTGTCACCTGTAATGTGTCTCATGAATGGGCCAGCCTTCAGGAACACACCGGGATGAAGGAGAAACAAAGAGAATGAGGATTCACCAGTTAAGTCTTCACAACCTTACTGAAAGTGGCACCAGATACATAAGATTCTTCTTGATGGTGGCCTGTACACTGTCACCACTACGAGCTTGTGTGATTCCTGAGCACCAATGTGGCACAGCATTGAAAGAGCTGTTCAACACTATATTCATTAATCGGGAAGGCCAGGAATCAGCTCCAATTTTTGGATATATACCCACTCATCCTTCCTTCTTACTTTTCTATTGCAGTATATTAGCTTGTGCTCATCAAGATGAATCTATTGAATTTCAGTGATTTTCATGCAACATTCCGCATTCAGCCCAATACAGGTGCTGACATTCCACCTGAACTTTTGTTTTCCTGTATGCATATTAGACATTCGCTCTACATATTTAGGAACAGTGACATAATGGTTGTTGCAGAGAATAGCATTACTGACCATACTGCCTTGTAATGTTGTTGCTTATCAGTAATACTGAATAATTACAGTAGTGCATTTTATATCTGAAGTACTATCACAATTAATAAATAAAAATTTGTATTACTCAAAAAGTTCTGCAATGAATTATGAAAACTTACCTTGCACTATCATGTGTGTATCTTGTTGAGGTTTCCACCTGAAACATTTCAAGAAATGTAAAGTGATTTACAAATGATGAAACAGCAAATAAACACCATTATACTAACACCCACCAACATGTGATTGGTCCACAAAATGCTGTAAGTGAGGCTTGAAAATATCATTAGAGGAGACATGATAAAAGTGTTGCAATTACTGAAACAGAATGGTAGTAAGAATTCACTCTTCATTTTCTCCCTTTGTCTTCAGTACTGTATATAACAACACAAGCCAGTAATTGAGTTGTAATCATACTTCCTCCAACACTTCACAAAGAAAAGTGACCAAAAAATCTTTAATCTGCCATGCACTTGCACCTTGGGTGAAATTTTCGTTTACTTTTTCGTATTATGAAAACTGTCATTCACTGACAGTTGAATCGATCATCAGAAGTGACACATTTGATCCTTTGTGCTCTGGGCAGCCCAGACCAACTTGTAGAGGTGAGGAGTGACTTCTAAACCCAACCTTAAGTTCACATCCAAAACTACATACAGGCTTTGACCATTAAATATAGAAACATTAATAAATATTGGCAAACTCTAAATACTTTCAGGCATTGTAAATGGACAAGTTAAAGTTGGCACAACAAAGTAGTACTTTCACAGATGAAGAAATACCACGTTCAGAGAACTGTAGATTCTTCGCAGAGAACACAGGGAAAAAATTCATGAAACTACTCCAGGACTGTATTCATAAATGGCAAATCTATGTTGCAATTGGTACCAAATTTTTCCATTACCTCCAGAAAGACTCTCTCTCTGCAATAATTCAATATGTAAATGAGAGGTACACAATCATCAATTTTATTAAATTTTTTATCCTCAAACTGGTACAGAATGGAGGTGAGAACATTTTCTGCCTAAACTGCTATCAAACGTATTTATTCACAACTGGAATTACGACTTATGCCATTCTCAAGTGAGAGCTTACTATGAACTAAGTCAAAGCCATTAAATGTAACATCTGGCGCATGGGGAGTGGAAATTAAGATGTGCAGTATGACATGACTTTGATGGAAATTATTACAAGAAGTACTACTACTGTATAGGCATACAGATGACAAAGACACTTGTCTTATAATGAATATGGACTTTGTAAACATGGTTGACACAAAGAAAGTGTTCTCAAACGGAATTACAAAGCATTCCTATGTCATACTGAGCTATTACTTGAGAATCGTACAACTGCCTAATTAACAATTTTGAATAAATACATTCTGTAACAGTCCAGGGAGAATTTTTTTCATTTATAAACGTCTGCCTCACTGTGGATGTAAGAAAAAAGGAAAAATGATAAAAAAAGATATTTAGCAAAATTGTTAGCAGCGAACACCCCCCACCCCCACATACACCACCAAAAAGATATGAAGTCAACAATAACATGATTTGGGAATATCAGATAGCTTATGTGCCAATAGCAAAGCGCAATTCCAAAAATATGATTAATTTCAGAGTCAGACATAGATACCTGTTGACATTGACCATTACCACTGAATAATAAAAGTAAGATTCCCGGCCTAGAATAACTGATAACTATGTTCACAGAAGATTCAAAGAAATTCCATGAAAATTCAAGTAGGAAGCAACTGCAGAAATTCTAAAATGCAAGATATATAAGAGATAGCTTAGGACAGCAAGGTCCTATGAAGGGAAAATCATAAGACTAAAGGAGCAAAATACTATTGGAATACATTTGTAAAATTTTAGAAGCAAGACTGCTTTTATTCAATATTCTTAAAGAATCTGAAATACAGAAGACAACACGAGTCCTATTAAAAGAACTTCAGTCTCATTTGAGATATGAACAGACTTTAGCTAAGGCAATGGACTAACACCATTCTTCTTTCAGACCATACTTGAACAAGTGAACACTGAACAGATGGAGCAGTTGTCAGAATCTAATACCAGAAGTTGAATACTACTTAGAAAATGGATAATGTCAAAATTGTCTGTTCAAATTTTGTAGATAACTTAGAAATACTGACAGTGTAGAGAAAGCACAAAACAGATAGGAAGAGAAACAGTAGGAAAATCATTACTACTCATCTCCTCTGATAAGAAGCGGTGAAGCAGTAATGGCTAACAGGACTGCAACATCCCAATAAAATACGAAGTATGGGAGTAACAGGGGAAGACAAATTTAAGTATCTAGGAGAAGTCATGTAGCCAAAACTCCGACTTTCAAGGCAGTCATTTGGCCAGAATACACATCTGTTTCACAAGTACTAATTTTAGAATCAACAAAAGATAGTGAAAATTACCATAAAAGAAAAGATATTTGGAAACAGAACACCAGCAAAAACATTTAAATTCATAAGCAATACAGAAGTATAGATAAATATGTAGGAAAATAACTGGAGACAAAATTTGGCAAAGAAGGCTAATGAGTCTTAGCATACAGAAAAGAAAAACTGCACAGCAGTACTAAAAACATAAAAAAATAACTCATTGGCTTACAGAAGTGCACAAAGACCTATAAGGAACTTGTATAAATAAGCAAGAAATTGAATCAAACCAAATACAGAAACAGAATTGAGTTGATAAATTCTCCGTAGCAAAATAGTTCCAAGAAGACAAGATAGTAACTGGACATCAGGTGAGTGGAAAGAAAGAAAGAAAGAAAGAAAGAAAGAAAGAAAGAAAGAAGTGTACAGATGAAGTAGTAGCATAAAGAAATGTAAAACCTTAGCTGGCCTGTATTGCAGCAGGACAAAAAAAAATTTTTTTTTGTTCCACTCTTGCAATACCTTATCAGGAAGGCATAGTGATGGTGTACGTATTGCAAACAAATTATAGCAAGGAGGTCAAAGAGTCTCTGCAAATATGCTGACAACAGTATTCGGAGTATTTTGTTAAGCTACAGCAATGCTCATAAATATTTTTGAGTTGCATTGTTATGCTGTCAGTACTGCTTGCAAACAGTCACAAAAGAAAAACACATGGAAGTGTCACTCCATAAAGAGCTTCATGCTGCTGTGGTTTCGTATCTAGTGAACGAACAAGATGATACAACAACAATGTAAGTATATATTCCTTTAGCTGAAAATTACATAACTTGCCTTGATGGTATGGTATTCCTTAACTACTATTTCTCACACATTCACTAAGTGATTGTTTACTTGTAGAGAATTAGAAGCATACCAAAACAGAACACTTGCTTGATTTGAGACAAGCTGTTTTGCTTGTCTTGAAGACTGGGAGGTAGCAGTCTAGTACTGCTATACAATATGGCACATCACAACCACTAACAAGTGTGCACAGTCAATGGCAAGAACAGGAAATAACAATAATCAATGAACCAAGGTCAGGTCATGCTTGAAGAAGAGCGAGGAAGGAGGACAGAAATATTTGTAAGCAATCAGCTGCTGCACCACGAGAAACATCTCACCATATTAGGCATGATCTCAAGCAACATCATGAACTATGCTGACAAGTCTATTGTAAAAAGTCACATAATAACAAGTGATCTACCTGATAAATGACAAACCCACTCAAATTCAAAAATTAGGGACAGGATAGAGTTTGGAGGGAAAACTCAAACTTAGAATGCCAAAGACAGGTCTAAGGTGGGGATGTTTCCAGTACATGATTCCATGTAGAAGAAAGAATATGTCAAATAATAGGATACTTCAGTAGGTCAATGATTCTAAACAAACCTCTGCCTATTTTCAAAACAATTCTTTTCAGACCAAAAACAAACTTTTTGGGTGCATAAGCCAAAGCCTGGATCTAAATCCAGCTGAATGCCTCTGATATGCACTGAATTGATGTGTTCGTGATAGAAGAACAAGAATCAGTTTGCTGGTATCTTATTGAACCTATGGTCAGAACTCCCAATTGACGAATTACAAAAGCTTGTGGATTCAATGCAAAATTGATGTGCAGCTGTGATCAAAGCCCATGGGTATGCACCAAATAGTGATTTGTTCTTCAGATCCCAAAATAGTTTTATTCTTATACAGTGAGACCTACAAAATACTTTTCAGTCAAAAGAATTACATCTCTCTTGATGTAACATAACCTTATTTAAACTATATGTAGACTTGTACTAAATAGATTACAATTCCATATTTTTCAATTACTCATGGCAGTTTTTTCTATTATACACTTATGTTTATGTAAGTGAAACTAACGCTTTCTATAAAACATTTTTGAGTGTTACTGTAGTAGAACTGTATTTACACCCATGGTGAGATGAAATGAGCAAATAGTAAACAACAGTGGCAGAGTACAAATAGTTTTGTTCTGCAGATCACTATACACAATCTGATGACCCTCTGGACAGCAGCAACAATCCTTAAGTACATTGTTTTATGTGAGCTCATCAGATCAAATCAAAATGCATTCAAATAAAATAACTACCATATTTTACAGACTGTAAAGTGCACCTTAATTTTCAAGCAATTTTTAAGAAAAGTACATTTTTACCACTCTTATCAATAAATTGCAAAGTCAGCCTACAAATTTCTCAGTTTATAAAACCAAAATGACCTTTAAAATCACTGAAATTCAATATCTGGACTTCCCTCTTTTCTCCACATCATTGTCTTCTTTATATGTAAGATGGTCTTCACTACTACTGAGAGCATTACTTATGCCATCCTTCATGAAAGATTTAACTGTGATATTTTCTCTCACCCTAGATCACAACAGCTTTATTGACTGAAACACTTGTTTGTTTGTAGATCATTAGAAGACCCCCTTTGTCCTGATTTCATGTTGAGCTTAATCCATCATCCATTTGTTCCAATCCTCTACCATATACACCTTAAATACGCTGAAGTGGCACTGAAACTGGTCTAAGCAATCGTATTCAAAGACAGAGACATGTAAACAAAGAGAATGACACTGCAGTCCGCAATACCTATATACGACAAGTGTCTGATCCACCTGTTTCTGCTGCGACAATGGCAGGTAATTAAGATTTAATTAAGTCTGAATGTGTTACAGCCAGAGCATGAGCGATGAGGCATAGAATTTCTGAGGTAGCAATGAAGTAGGGATCTTCTCATGTGACCATTTCAAAAGTGTACAGTGAATATCAGTAATCCAGTAAAACAAAAAATTTCTTACATCACTGTGGTCGGAAAAAGATACTGCAAGAATGGGGCCAACAACAACTGAAGAGAATCATTCAATGTCACAGAAGCGCAATCCTGCAAATTTCTGTAGGTTTCAATGCTGGGCCATCAAAAACTATTAGCATGCAAACAATTCAACAAAACATCACTGATATGGGCTTTTGGAGCCAAAGGTCCACTTGTGCACCTTTGATGACTGCACAACACAAAGTATTACACCTCACCTGCAACTGTCAATACCGACAATGGACTGTTGATGACTGGAAACATGTTGACTGGTCAGACAAATCTAATTTCAAATTGTATTGAGTGGATGGAAGTGTATAGGTATGGAGACAGCCTCATGAATCCATGGACCCTGCTTGTCAGCAGGGTACTGTTCAAGCTGGTGTTGGTTCTACAGTGGTGTTGTGGGGTGTGTGCTGTAGTTGTATGGGACCCCTGATACATCTAGATATGACTGACAAGTGACATGTACATAAGCGTCCTGTCTGATCAGCTGCATCCATTCATGTCCATTGTGCATTCCAACAGAATTGGGCAATTCCAGCAGGAGAATGCGACAACCCACACATCCACAACTGCTACAGAGTGGCTCCACGAACACTCTTCTGAGAATCACTTCTGCTAGCCTCCTAATTCCCCCAACATTAACATTATTCAGCGTATCTCGGATGCCTTGCAATGTGCTGTTCAAAAAAGATCTCCGCTCCCTTGTACTCTTGGATTTATGGTCAGCCCTGCAAGATTCATGGTGTCAATTCCCCCTCCCTCCCTCCCCCTCCAGCACTACTTCAGACATTAGTTGAGTCCATGGCATGTCATGTTGTGGCACTTCTGCATGCTTACTGGGGTCCTACATGATATTACACAGGTATACTAGCTTCTTTGGCTCTTCAGTGTAGTGTCAACATCAAGAAGTTGCAATTGTGAAGTAAGTCCTCCAGCAATAACAGCAAGATCTGTATTCAACTGTCTCAATTTCCCTTTCACAGAATTTTACAAATGACTACTCAAGTGATCTAGCACAAGAAGAGAACTCTTCTTCAATGAAGTGCCTTTCCTTCACTCCAACACACTGTTAATCCATAATTTTGTACCGGCCTCATCCATGCAACCCTTGTCATGTATGTTAACACCTGGGAGTATTTCAGACGGTTCTGACATTGTTTCAAACTTGAAAATTATCACTGGATTTAGTTCAGTACCTTCAACGCAACATGAAAGAACAATAGTGTACTGCATTTTTAATGTTCACTTGTTTTTATGGTTACTGTTTTAGCACCTTTCATGGCAACAATTTTGTTACTTGGCACATCAAGTCCATCATATTCACTATTTAGCTTAGTTCCACAATGATTTTCTTTCAATGTTGTATAATAGTGTGATAAAAAATGAAATGTCGTGTGACGAGGGCCTCCCGTCGGGTAGACTGCTCGTCTGGTGCAAGTCTTTCGATTTGATGCCACTTCGGCAACTTGCGTGTTGATGAGGATGAAATGATGATGATTAGGACAACACCCAGTCCCTGAGCGGAGAAAATTTCCGACCCAGCCAGGAATCGAACCCGTGATGGAATGATAATACTCTCTCTTCACACTCTTATGGCATTTTATATGACTTTTGGTCTTGGTTCGCACACGAAGTCCATGACACTTCATAAACCTGTAGCACCAAACATTTTCACCCTTAATATTGGTTAAGCTCCACTGTAGCACTAGCTTACAAGCACATATTTGAGTCATTTTTGTAGCAAATCCAGTACCATTTAGATGGTGTGCTTGAATCCATTTCAATATATAATCATCTAGTTTTGACGATTTTGTATTCAGTCCTCTTTTCTCACATTTGGCCTTCGTGTTCTGCAGTTCTTCTTTACTAGCACACCAATAGCGAATTGTTTTTTCTCTGTCGGTGGAGGAATGAAATGCTCCTCAGCTGCTGTGTTTCCACATTCTTCTGCATATGCTAATACTTGCAATTTATAGCCCATATCATATGAATACCTTTTATTTTTTCCATTGTGGAACTAGCTACAAAAGAAAATATTCTTCTGTTACCAATAACACAAATCACTTTCAGTTCAAGTTCACTGGCACTGTAGACTTCAATTATGCATCACAGGCTAGACAGCATTCTGGGTTTGTGATTGCAGGGCAGGAGGGAGACACTGTCAGCAAGTTTGTCAAGTTTGTAAATCCCTGTAACTCAAGTTTCTTGCATCGGTGCACTGCTGCTGCCGCCTATTGAATCCAATAGATTTCCTTTTTTTTTGTCATCAGTCTACGGGCTGGTTTGATGCGGCCTGCCACGAATTCCTTTACTGTGCTAACCTCTTCATCTCAGAGTAGCACTTGCAACCTACGTCCTCAATTATTTGCTTGACGTATTCCAATCTGTCTTCCTCTACAGTTTTTGCCCTCTACAGCTCCCTCTAGTACCATGGAAGTCATTCCCTCACGTCTTAGCAGATGTCCTATCATCCTGTCCCTTCTCCTTATCAGTGTTTTCACATATTCCTTTCCTCTCCGATTCTGCGTAGAACCTCCTCATTCCTTACCTTATCAGTCCACCTAATTTTCAAAATTCGTCTATAGCACCACATCTCAAATGCTTCGATTCTCTTCTGTTCCGGTTTTCCCACAGTCCATGTTTCACTACCATACATAGATTTCCTGCGGCATTGAATATATGGCCATTATTGGGCAACCACGAATTTTGACTCAAATGAATTTTATAATCCCTAATATATGATATCAAGTCTTTGTAAGCAGTGCTGGAAATTAATTTGAACAAATAAAGTAACTGAAAATTTGTCATGCATTCAAACTTTCAAATACTACAAGTAAGATAGAAATGTGAATCTAACATCAAATGCACAGGATTGACACCAAACATTTTCCACTTAACATTGAAACATGAACACCTATACATTTAAAAATTTGTTCTGGTGAACTATGTTCCTCCCAAGCCAAGAGAAATGCCAATAACCTGTTATCTATTGGGAATACTTTCCTGTGAGAAAACGCCGACAACTAACTGTAAGGGAGAATTTAAATTCACAATCGTACAACTTTTGCACTAGTATCTTTGAAGAATTTTAGGACTTTTCCAAGGTCACTGCTATGATGGCAAGTAGAATTTTTGTCACACATTTAAACATAATCATTAACTCATTGACAAACAAAAGATGAATGCGGCCAAAATAAGTGAGGGACAGCAATAAACAAAGATTCAACAAATCAAATATTGTAACTCTGCTGATTGATGTCTCAAGAAATCAGATGCATAGCAAACTGCTAATTTGTCACTTTCCAGCTATAAAATATTATTCACAAATATGGCATAGAGAAACATTAAAATTGAACTCAACAGTACTATATCAAACTGTGCATCTCAACTTTAGCAGTTTTTCATTAATTAATTTTTATAAACACTAATTACAATAATGCTAAATTGTACTACTGGTAAGCCAAAACTGCCACAAGCATAAACAACAAATCAAACTGTACAGTGAATGCATTGTTTGTCTGGAACTCTACTTGATCCAGGGTATCTAAAATTTGACTAAAACTACTCAGTTAATTTGACCAGAGCTAAATATACTCCACAATTCCCTACACCAAAAGACAGCATATTTTACACTACACCCTTACCTTTATCCTTAGTGACTGTGTGTTAGATGCTTTTTGGACAAATTAACTATTATGCAGTGAGATCAAGATATGTCTAGTTCAATTCGTTGTAATTGGAACTTCATATCTGCTACATAGCACACTAAAGCACCATGTAAATGAGCATGAAATTATGATGACACAATTGTTTGTATAGAAATATTTCCCTGTATTTACTTATTATAACAGTTGCATATGATGGTAGTTTATCATGTTTTCACTGATATTTAATGTAATATTTATCTTAGATTATTTCATAAGGTTCTAAAGTGACCACCACGGGGAGGTGCTTATCTCAAGCCAGGCTTCACAGAATCCTCACTAGAATACCAACTAATCCAGGAGGTACATTGAGGAAGGAGGGTGGGGAATATACAAAGACAGAACATGAGACACTGGAACTGCTCCGCAAAACTTACTTTCCTCAGTATGCTCTGGCTGATAACTTAGACCAGAACATGACCCCTGAAAGACAATGGTTCTCAGGCACTTGAAGAGAGGACTGAGAATCGGTCAAGGAGTGCATCGATTTCAAGAAAATTCAATGGGCGATGGGAACATTCTTACCGTTCAAGTCACCTGGCCCTGATGGAATCTTTCCAGCTCTTTTGAAACAAGCAGGAGAGAATCTTGTAAGAGTCTTGTGCAGGTTATTCAGGGTTAGCCTAGCAGCAGGAGTCATTCCCAATGCCTGGAGGACAGTGAAGGTTGTCTTTATTCCAAAGCCAGGGAGAATTGATCATAACAAGGCCAAGGATATGAGACCAATCAGTCTGTCCTTCATTCTTAAAACATTGGAAAAACTGGTTAATGTACATGTTGGAGAGAAGAGGCTAACTAGAGCTCCTCTGCATTCAAACAAACACACATACGAACCAGGTAAATCATGTGAGACAGCTCTGTCAAATTGCTGGTAGGGTGGAGAAATCACTTCACTTTCAAAAAACATCCCTCTGCATCTTCCTGAACATCACGGGGGCCTTTAGTAACATAAACTTTGATTCCATATATGAGCAGCAGAAGTGCATGACCTCGTGACCACTACATGTAGGTCGAATAGTGCCATGCTTAGTGGGAGGAGGGTAGAGGACACTGTAATGACTGAAAAGATGGTAATTAACAGCACTAGAGTTTGTCCACAAGGAGGATTTTTGTACCCCTTATTGTGGAATCTAATGGTGAATTAAATCATTGAGGAACTAAATTCCAGACAATGCTTTTGCCAAGGATACACAGATGACCTGGTCAGGGTAATACTTGGTAAATTTACTGACACAGTTAGGAATATGGCATAAGGTGTGCTTGACATTGTACAAGACTGGTGCATTAAACAGAATCTAAGGGTTAATCCTAAGAAGAGTGTTGTGGTAGCATTCATGAAGAAGTGTATCCAACACTCAAGTTGGAATCTAAAGCTTTCCATTGAAACTACCTGTGAAGGGAATAGTGAAATATCTAGGATAACCTTAGATGAGAAACTAACATGGACCCCTCACATTAGGAGCATCTGCTCCAAAGGAAAAGGTTCTGTAGTGAGTACCAGAAGGGCTTGTGGCAAAAACTGGGGATTAAGCCCCGAGGGTATGCACTGGCTATACACCATGGTGATTAGAGTTAGGATCTCCTACAGGGCCATAGTGGGCTTGAAGAATGTAGAACAGCAGGTTGCAGCTAAGGAGCTTGCTATGGTGGAAAGACTGGCCCGCTTAACCATAACCGGCAGAATTAGCAGCACACCAACCACTGGGATGGAAACCATGCTGGACATGCCTCCACTACACATTTGGGTTAATATGAAGAGGCAGCAGACTCAAAACTGGTAAAAACTGAATCTCACTGGGATATCCAGACCCAGACACACACACACACACACACACACACACACACACACACACACTAAAACAGTGAGTGAGGCAAATATAGGAATGGCTGGGGAAATGCCGGTAGACTATATAATAACTCCCAACACCTTCAACAAGCCTTATAATATAATAATTGGAAGCAGGGAACAGTGGGAAAAAACATTTTGACAACATACAGGGGACACTGTCTGGTTCACTGGTGGTTGGAAATCGGACCAAGGCAATGGGGCCAGGGTGTACAGGGTTCACCCAAAACTGGAGGACATCATCTCTCTAGGAAAACTGGCCTCGATATTCCAAGCTGCAATTACTGCAATCATGGCATGTGTGGAGGAGAATGTACGTAGGTGCTACAAGGACCGTTGTATCTACATCTATTCAGACAGCCAGGCAACCCTGAAATCATTGGCAGCTCCTCCACCAAGATCTAAGGTGGTTGCAAAATGTCAGCGTTCTAGTGGAGCTACGGGGAAACAATAGGGTAAACCTAATGTGGGTCCCTAGCCACTTGGGAATCGGTGGCAATGAACAAGCTGACAGATTGGCAAGGATGGGGGGCAAAGACTCCATTTGTTGGACCGGATCCTGTCCTGACAATCACCAAGACTATGATCAAACTAGAACTACAGAATTGGCTTAGAAGACAGCACACAGAATACTGGAGCAAGGTCTATAAGCAAAAACATGGGAAGATAATGATGCCACAGCAGTGTTTTAAAAGAAACTCTAATCCTGGGCTCAAACAGGAATGAGATTAAACTCAAGGTTGGACTGATGACCAGCCACAGGAATTTCAAAAAACACCTACATACATTGGGTACAATGGAAGAAGACCCTAAATGTACCATCTGTGATGAGAGTGAAGAAACCGCATCACACCTAATCTTCTAATGCATGGCACTGGAGACAATGAGACAGAATTTTCAGCACATTGTGTCTAACAAAGATGTGGTAAAGGGACTCCTTGCACTATGTAAGGTCACTGGTCGCCTTTACTAGATATACAGGGAGCAATACCGCACAATAAACTGTTTCGGTGCAAGCAGTGGCCTGTTAGACCACAGCTGTTTTAGCTTCCCTGCCAAAATCAAATCAATCATCCTTAGTGAATTTGTGTTTAGGCATTTTTTGACAAATTAACTATTATGCAGTGTGATCAAGAGAGGTCCACTTCAATTGGTATGTGCTACATAGTAACCTCAAGCCAAATGTATATGAGGAAAAAAATGATGATCTCATCTGATATGACAAACTTGTTTGTATAGAAATATTTCCTTGTATTTACTTATTTTAACAGTTGCATGATGATGGCAGTTTATCATGTTTTCACTGATATTTAATGTAATATTTATCCAAGAATGTTTGGTAAGCTTCAAAGTGACCAGCATAGGAAGGTACTTATTTCAAGTTGTTTAGTTTCAATAAAAACAATGTACTTTCAATCAGTTATTTTAATTTACTTTTGCATGATGTTTTGAAAATGACTAGCATGGTATGGTTTCTTGAGGTTATAAATAAGCCGTGCTGCTGTGCCTCATAGTCTTTGGAAATATATTTGTTTCTCACATAGTCTGGTCTAATGACCAGTTACTGCTAAGTCTGGGTAGGTTTTGACAGTAGTTGAACTGAAGTCTCTGGGCAGCCAACCAGTTGTGCCATTTGAACACTCTAAAATTGTATGGATGATAGGATTTTGGCATTTTCTCATTACATTCAATTCATTTATGTTGTTGAGACTGAAGAACTTTCACTTTGCACAACTGACAGTTCTTTTTTTCTGTACTTTGATGGACAGTGACACAGCATCACTGATCAATTTATATTAACACATAGTTGAAACTTAGATTTTAGTTCTGATGTCATAGTAGCTTATATAGCTGAGGAATCTGCCAAGTATTCTTAGTCACACAATTTAACTGCATTTAGTATTTAAGCTTCCTATGTAAACCTATATAATTCAAGTTATTGACTATAAGTATGGCCGTTTCTATTTTAGTGTCTTACACCGACAGCATAGAGCATTCAGCTTAACTTTGCCACTGTGTTTACATTTCCTTATTTCCTTTCCACTGCATTTAACATCCGTTTAAGTAACTTGTTTATTTATGCATTAATTATTGAAATATATGCGTAACTTTATACTTTTAGATGTTGCTTGACTGACAAAATCTGCAGTAGACAGCTGGTGGTGTTATCAGGGTATATACTCAGTGCTGGATGGGCCTGACCTATGCATGGGACTGTAGAGGTACATTCCGCCATCAGCTTTGTTCACCAGCCTGAAAACACACCATAGGACCAATTTCAGAACATTAATATTATACATCTTGAGTGAATTTTCTCAAGTAAGGGGTCAGCTCACAGAGTCAGTAATGCTATTGGCACACAAACTGAAGATAACAGACAAGGCCAAAATATTCAATTAGCCCTTCCAAATCAATTTCATCATGGAATTTTGTAATGGAGTTTGTCCTTTCAGTACCAGCACCAACATCAAAATGACAGATTTTGAGATGATCAATTTCTGTTGATTTTCTACTGTGTAGCCACTTAATAGAAATAAAGGGCAACTGGATCATATGACATGGCTGTACAATACTGCTCATATTACACTGAACTTGTTCCTTCTCTAACAGCAGCTTGTCAAATGTCTCAGAGGCCATGAAAGTTTTCTACTACTAAGTCACCAATCAATCATATTCTCAATGTCACCTGATAGATGTACATAATCATAGCAAAATGAAGCATGTGCATGAATAATGCTGTATGGCACATTTTGGAGTTTTTAGGAAATCAACAAAAACCATTAATAATATTATAGCAGATATGTACTGTTTGCAGATGCAGACTGTTGAAAATAGTTGGTTGTGCTTTTTAAAATTGCACTCAGGATAGGTTTTAGAAAATAAATAACTATTAAAATGGAAAGACAGTGTATAGTAACTGATATACAGCATTACAGCAGATCACTCTCTCTACTGTAATGATAAGGTTGCCTAGAATCTGAAAGTTTTAAAAGAAATTTATAACAAGATACAAACATATTTATTGTAAACTGATTACTTTGATCTTAAAAAAGCTATAGAACATGAGTTTGTTACCAAGTTGACACCCATATCTGGCACATTACACTCAGATGGCACACTGCATGTTCTCATAAAATGCCTGTATTTTGATTCCATGTATTTCGTCACATCCAATAGATCGCTTTTCTTCTCCTTACAAGTTTCAGTACCCCATTGTAAAGCAACCAAAAACCGCAAGGCATCAGAATTTCTTTACTTCACGTTCACAACCATGTTTCAAAGCAAAATGTCTTTCACATGGATGAAGTATGCTTATGCCTCAATGATCGTCACTGCATAACTTCAACCAGAGCACACCAGTAATTTTCAAAGCTGGTGGCGTTTTGTGAACCTGCTCAATGGATCCTATGCCCTTGAAGTCTTCCGTCACCTCCTGAAGTCAGTTTTGAATGTTCTACACAGGCCTAAGCACTGACATGCTTCCATTCTAAAGGAGCCAAAATTTTGAGACTTATTTCCTCGATCATTGCAAAGTTCCTGTCACAAGGTAGGAAACTACGACTCAAACACAGAAACTTTTTATGTAGTTCTCCGCAGTACTTGCAGTTGACCAGACAGAAATGAAATGCTAAAACTCTTCAGTTATTGTTCTGCCCAACATGGTGGTCAGACCATATAACTAGTTTGCATTCCACACCTTCTTCAAGCATCACAAATTTAATTGTGACAGGAAACTATTTTGGCTGAACCACACCTTGCACCAGATCCATCCCACATTGGTTCATGACTTTGGCGCTTAACTAAAACAGTCCAACTGTGGCATTTCCAGATTTTAATAGAGAATTTGTTTTATTATGTGATGCATAAAACCACACACCAGGCTGTGTGTTATCAGAAGAGGTGGAATGTGTAGAACATCCAGTAGCTTACGCTCAAGGCAGCTGAATTCTGCAGAATGAAATTATCCCAGAATGGAGAATGAGATGTTAACCTTATTTATAGACTCAAATATTTCAAATTTTATCATTTAGAGTAATAACAGATAATGTGGCATTAAAATGGTTGACATGATGGGCAGCAAGACTAAGCGAATTTGACTTTGAACTTATGCATGAAACTGAGTAAAAGCATGGCAATGCAGATAGCTGAAGCAGAAGAGTAGCAGTATTACATATTACTCAAAATATCAGGGAACTACAAACCCAAGTAGAAGTCTTAGACAGGAAAGTAGTAATGATAAAATGATTGCAGTCCATAGAAGGCAGCGTTTCAGCTAGGAGTAAATTTGTTACAAGAAGGTCAGTATATAAGGGTCCAAGGAAAGTATAGAAGAAACTAACACCACAGTTGATGCTGGTTTTGGAACCTGAGCACAAAGACTTGCCCATTAATTTGGAGTAAACACACCATCAGTGAGAGAACTTACGGAAGAAAAGCTTACATTTACATTTCTGTAACAGTAGCAGGGAAACAAGCACATCATGAGTGCTACATAATTTGTACGTAACTCTTTAAGAGGGAAGTAGTGGGGAAATTTGTAAGAGTAAAATCTCAGCAACTGTTATTAACTGCAAAAGACAAAGGAAGATAAGTAGAAATGGAGGAAGCAACATTACAAAAATGCCACTGGGAAAAAATCACCGTCTGTCTGCGTATGGTAATATGAGTGGAGCAGGATTACTGTACAGTGAATCTGTTAATGGGACAAATGAGGAAAAGGAATGCAATAAAGAAATGGTCAAGCCAGAATTGTACTTTCAGCAGGTCACGGCACAATGGTGGTACTCTAGCTTTGTCAAGATGGTAGTAACAGCTAGTTGTTTCAAGAAGCAGAGGGGTACATCAGCAAAGAGACTAGAATGGAAAGTACATGCTTTCTTATTAAGTGGAACAACGTGCAACATAATGGGGCCTAATTCTGCCTGTCTGTCATGATTTCACAGATAACTCCCTTGAGTATTTCCCAGCTGCATTTGTACTGGGCAGAGGAGTCCATGGAAATACCACCTACCACAAATCTAATCAGCTTGAATCAAACTGTAGGTCCAGAATTAATGTAATCTATAAACACACTGCAGAACCAATAGGAGGGACCAGTCTCCCTGGAAACCTTATTGTAGCATGTAAATTCATATTGTGAAAATCAGCACCTGAAAGAGACAACACCAACTATTGTCATACCAACTACTGCAGTGGCACTTGTTCTGCTGAGCCTGGTGTTCTTTTGGAACATAAAAGACAAAGAACACGACTGAGTTCGGACCCAGCCATAGTTCGAATTACACTGGGTTGGATAACACAAGCATAAAAGAAGCAGAATGCACAGTGATGTAGTACGAAGAATAATAGATTTATTTTTGCTTTTGAGTAGGGAGTATAGAGTTAGAAAAAACTGTGCAAGAAGCATAATAATGAAGTAAGTTCCATGGTGGTTGAGTTCAGGTGTAGGACAAGGGGATCTAGGGAAATGAATAACACTCCGTGAAAGAGTTAAGGTAACTAATTTGTAGAATGATATTTAAGAGGCAAAATAACGCTGGAGATACTGGTCGCCAGTAGCTCTGGTGTAATGGGTAGTATGGTTTGGTCAACCAGAGGGACAGAGTCTTGATAAGAAGAAGGCCAATGTAGCATATCGACCATAAATGGTCAAAAAATATGCCAGAGCAGAAGTGAGTTGAAACAGAGCCACCTGCACATGGGTGAGAGTGTTATGAATTACAAAGCAAAACATGGCCTACTTGCTTTGCAAAGCAGAGCCAGCTGGGCATAAGCAACAGCCAATCCTGCAACTTGCTAGATGGAAGCTTTTCCCCACTTCCCACCACAGAAGTATTTATAATACATGCCTTAAACCCTTAACAAACAGTATGGAGTGGAGAAGTACTCAGCGGTTCGTATACTACATGATTCTTGTCCCACTATCACAGCCTATGCCACATGCCTGCGACACCCAGTGATATCGCAGAATGCAGCACGAGGTCCACCATTCAATCACATGACAGGGCAGCCTGCCCTGAGTGACAAGCAAGGTGCCTGCTCATTCTACACATTGCCTTCTGTAAAGATGTGTCAAAGGTACACATACAGCAGGTCTCGGACAAAGGTCACTCTGTCAAAGCCATCTGCACACAGTTTGCCTTGATACAACACACCCAGCAGATGCAGGAGCTCACATGATATTTGCCGTGCAGTAACAAGGCGGTCTGTTGTGAGCTTACAGCCAAATAACAGTCTGCTCATCTGAAGTCACACATGGTCGGCCCTGCCCTGGACTTTGGGATACAGTTTCTGTCGCTATGAACTGTCACCACATCCAAGAAACAACCGAACGATTCACACTAAGCTATCAGGCCATATCAATTTTTGACTGTCCTGCTTCCTTTCTTTCTATGGCACTCCATTGCTGAGTCTGGTACACATATTCTCCATGTCATACTGCACTGTATGTGACTGTGTACATGGCATTTGCGGATGTGGGGCTACTAAACAAACACTATCTCGTTTCATAGGGGCCCTGACAACAATGGTATAGTTGTCATATGGCAGGAATGGCATCTTCCATGCAGAATGTGACTGTACGGTCATCTGGTTGACAATTTTCTTTGTTTTTTTTTTGTTTTTCTGTTTTTGTTTTGGTTTTTAGGGCGCAAAACTGCTGTGGTCATTAGCGCCCGGTCCGTGACTTAGGAAACAGTAAACAACCGAAAATGGAAACCAGCAGCATTGGGAACAAAAGTCATAAAATTGGAGAAACTAAAAGCAGAAGGAAGGCTTAAAAATCCACTACAGAAAGGGGTTGGTTGTCCCCAAAAAAAGCTTGAAATGACTGACGTCATTTCACTGGCACTAATAAACTCGAGAACGCGATCGGCTGAGCACGTGTCATCTGCTATATATCAGGCGACAGCTGTAGACGGGAGCGTAACAGATTAAAATAGGGGCACTCAATTAAAAGGTGTCTTACCGTCCACAGCTGAGAGCAGTGGGAACAGAGTGGGGGAGGATCGCCGCTTAAAAGATGTCGATGGTTAAAAAGACAGTGCCCTATCCAGAGTCTAGTTAAAATTACCTCCTCCCGACAACGCATTCGGGAGGAAGAGGTCCAAGCATAAGGAAGAGCTTTCACGTCCTGCAATTTATTATGGGGAAGTGTCGACCAATGCGCGTGCCATAAAAGAACAACACGACGACATAAAACGCTCCGTAGATAGGCGACGGGAATCGATTAAATAGCTGGCCGGAGAAGAGAGACTGCAGCCTTGGCCGTAATATTGGCCGCCTCATTTCCACAGATACCAACGTGGCCCGGGAGCCAGAGGAACGCCACCGACACGCGCCCCCAAGTGGAGCAAGCGCAGACAGTCCTGAATCCGGTGGACCCGGTGCACAGGGTAAAGAGCTTGGGGACTGAGGAGAGAGCTGAGAGAATCTGAGCAGATAACATACTATATCCGCTGTGGCGGCGGATGTAATGGACAGCAAGGAGAACAGCGTAAAGCTCTGCAGTATAGACCGAACACTGGTCAGGAAGCCGAAAGTGATTTGGGATGTCGCCAACAATATAGGCACTCCCTACACCTAATGATGTTTTCGAGCCGTCGGTGTAAATAAATGTGGCGTCCGTCATTTGTGCACATACAGCAGCAAATGCCCGACGATAAACAAGTGAAGGGGTACCATCCTTGGGAAACCGACAAAGGTCACGGAGCAGGCAGATCCGGGGATGGAGCCAAGGCGGTGCTGTACCCCAAGTTGTCAAGAAAGTTTTAGGAAAGCGGAAGGAAAGAGAATGGAGCAGTTGACGGAAGTGGACTCCCGGTGGTGGTAGGGAGGAGGGGCGGCCTGCATATCCTACATCAAAGGAGGCATCAAAAAAAAATGTCATGGGCTGGAAGACATGGCTAGCATAACGACTCAGAAGGAGTGCTCGCCGATTGGACAGCGGAGGTTCAGCAGTCTCAGCATAAAGGCTTTCCACAGGGATAGTGTAAAAAGCTCCAGACACTAAACGTAATCCACGGTGGTGGATAGAGTCGAGACGCCGAAGAATAGACGGCCGAGCGGAGGAGTAGACTATGCCTCTGAATCCGATTTCGAGCGCACTAAGGCGCGATAGAGGCAGAGAAGGACCACTTGGTCCGCTCCCCAGGAGGTACCATTCAGGACATGGAGGGTGTTAAGGGATCGCAGACAGCAAGCCGAAAGATAGGAAACGTGGGAGGACCAGCACAGTTTTCTGTCAAGCATAAGACCCAAGAATTTAGCGACGTCTGAAAACGGAAGGTCGACAGGTCCTAGATGTAAGGAGGGTGGAAGAAACTCCTTACGTCGCCAAAAATTAACACAAACGGTCTTACTGGGAGAGAAACGGAAGCCGGTTTCAATGCTCCAAGAGTGGAGGCGATCGAGACATCCTTGAAACGTCGTTCAAGAAGGCTGGTCCGTTGAGAGCTGTAGTAGATCGCAAAATCGTCCACAAAGAGGGAGCCCGAGACATCAGGAAGGAGACAATCCATAATTGGATTTATGGCAATGGCAAACAGTACAACACTCAGCACGGAGCCCTGGGGTACCCCGTTTTCTTGGGAGAAAGTACGGGAGAGAGTAGTGTTCACCCGAACCCTAAATGTGCGCTCTGCCATAAATTCGCGAAGAAAAAGGGGCAGCCGACCTTGAAAGCCCCAAGAGAACAGTGTGCGGAGGATGCCTGTCCTCCAACACGTATCGTATGCTCTCTCCAGATCTAAAAATATTGCTACTGTTTGGCGTTTCCGGAGAAAATTGTTCGATATAAGTGGAGAGAGCAACAAGATGGTCAACTGCAGAACGATGCTTTCGGAATCCGCATTGGGCAGGTGTTAAAAGACTGCGGGATTCCAGCCACCAAGCTAAAAGGTAATTCACCATACGCTATAAAACCTTACAGACACTACTCGTGAGAGAAATGGGGCGATAGCTAGAGGGGAGATGTTTGTCCTTTCCAAGTTTCGGAACAGGAACGATGATAGCTTCCCGCCATCGTCTGGGAAAAGTACTGTCGGTCCAAATTCGATTATAAAGGCGAAGGAGGTAACTCAGACTATGGGTTGATAAATGCAGCAACATTTGGACGTGGATACCATCCGGTCCTGGGGCAGAGGAGCGCAAAGAAGAGAGTGCATGTTGGAGTTCCCGCATGGAGAAAACAGTATTGTAGCTTTCGCGATTTTGAGAGGAGAAAGCAAGAGGTCGCACTTCCGCTGCACGTTTCTTCTGGAGAAACGCTGGCGGGTAATTTGAAGAGCTCGAAATCTCAGCAAAGTGCTGACCCAATGAGTTAGAAATTGCGACGGGGTCCACTGATGTATCATGCGCGACAGTGAGCCCAGAGACCGCGGAGAAACTAGGCGCGCCTGAGAACCGTCGAAGCCGACTGCAAACTTCCAAGGAGGGAGTGAAGATGTTAAATTAGCTAATAAAGAAATTCCAGCTTGCCTTCTTGCTATCGCGGATGACACTACGGCATCGCGCACAGAACTGCTTATAGCGGATACAGTTGGCCTAAGTAGGATGGAGGCGAAAAACGCGAAGAGCACGTCGCCGCTCACGTATTGCGTCACGGCATGCCTCATTCCACCAAGGAACTGGGGGGCGCTGGGGCAATTTGGAGGTGCGTGGTATTGAACGTTCCGCAGCTGTAAGAATAACGTCAGTAATATGGGTGACCTCATCGTAGACACTGGGAAAGTGACGGTCATCGAATGTCGCTAGAGACGAAAAAAGTGTCCAATCGGCTTGGGCAAACTTCCAGCGTCGCGGGCGCATATGTGGCAGATGAGGCTGCAGTCTAAGGACACAGGGAAAGTGGTCACTCGAGTGTGTGTCAACAAGGGCGAACCATTCGAAGCGCCGAGCTAGCGGAACAGTACCGACCGCACGGTCCAAATGAGATAAATTTGTCGTGGAGGCAGATAAAAATGTAGGGACCCCAGTGTTGAGGCAAACTAGATCCGCTTGGTGGAAGATGTCTAGCAATAGTGAGCCACGTGGACAAGGATGTGGAGATCCCCAAAGCGGGTGGTGGGCATTGAAGTCTCCAACCAGCAAGTAGGGGGGTGGAAGCTGACCAAGAAGATGAAGGAGATCAGCTCGTGCCATTGGTGTGGACGATGAAATGTATACAGTACAAAGAGAGAACGTCTATCCGGAAAGGGAAAGACGGACGGCGACAGCTTGGAAGGAAGTGTTTAAATGGATTGGGTAATAATGGAGAGTTTCATGCAGAAGAATCACGAGTCCTCCATGTGCTGGAGTGCCTTCAACAGAGGGGACATCATATCGGTCGGATTGAAAATGATGGAGAACAAAGCGGTCATGGGGACGCAGCTTTGTTTCCTGAAGACAGAAGATGACCGGCGAGTAGGATCGTAAGAGGATCGACAACTCATCCCGATTGGCTCTAATGCCGTGGATATTCCAGTGGATAATGGACATAGGGTGAACAGAAAATGGAAGAATGTGACCAAGGTTGCTGTCAACTTAATGACTGCTCAGAGCTTGCGACCGACAGCATGGAATAGCATTCAGCCGAAGGCAGAAGATCCTGATCCATAGGTTGGTCAGGAGCAGCTCCTGCCACCAGCGATCGGCCGGTTGATCGGCCGCCAGCAGTGCGCTTCGGCGACACAGAAGATGGCCGAGGACGATTTCCGCCAGGTGGTGCTGTAGATGGGACACGCCTTGGCGGAGGAGGAGAGGAACTGGGTTTCTTTGTAGCCTTCTTGGATATATGATTAGATGAAGGAGGAACCGATGGCTGTGAAGTTGCGGTACGTAAAAACTCTTCATGAGTATGCTCTTTTTTCGAAGTCTTGGTGTCTGACTTTTGGGCTCGAGATTTAGCAGAACCCGACGAAGGGTGAGCCATAGAGTGGGCAGGCGAAAGTGGTGAGGTTGAACGGGCGATCTTTGCGCTGGCCGATCTGACGACCGTGGCACTAAAGGTGAGGTTGCAAGTCTGCGTGGCCGCCTCCTTTGTTGGCCGAGGAGAAGCAAGGACAGTGCTGTATTTTCCTGTCTGAGGCACAGTGGGCTGTCGACTGGGGAATAATTTTCGAGCAGCAGAGGTCGACACCTTTTCCTTCACTCTTATTTCCTGGATGAGCTTTTCGTCCTTAAAAACGGGGCAATCTCGAGAGGAAGCGGTGTGGTCACCCATACAGTTGATGCAGTGAGGGGATGGAGGTGGACAAGCACTCTCATGGGAAGCCTTGCCACACGTAACACATTTGGCCAGATTGGAACAGGACTGGCTGGTGTGATTGAACCGCTGACACCGATAGCAACGCGTCGGGTTTGGGACGTAAGGGCGAACGGAAATTATCTCATAGCCTGCTTTGATTTTCGATGGAAGTTGAACTTTGTCAGATTTCAAGAAGACAGTTCGGGCTGGAATGATGTTCATGTCAACCCTTTTCATAACTCTATGAACAGCCGTTATGCCCTGGTCATACAGGTAGTGCTGAATTTCTTCGTCAGACAATCCATCGAGGGAACGTGTATGAACGACTCCACGCGAGGAATTTAAAGTGCGGTGCGCTTCAACCCAGACAGGGAAAGTGTGAAGCAGTGAAGTACGCAGCAATTTTTGTGCCTGGAGGGCACTGACTGTTTCTAACAACAAGGTGCCATTCCGTAATCTGGAGAAAGACTTTACAGGACCTGCAATTGCGTCGACACCTTTCTGAATAATGAAAGGGTTGACCGTGGAGAAGTCGTGACCTTCGCCAGACCGAGAAACAACAAGGAACTGTGGCAACGATGGAAGAACTGTCTGTGGCTGAGACTCAGTGAACTTACGTTTGTGAGCAGACATAGTGGAAGGTGAGGAAACCATTGCGGAAGAATCCCCATGATTACCGGCGTCTCCGATGGCGCGCTCCTCCCTTGTGGGGGCCCTCTCTGAGGGCACTCCCACCTTAGGTGATTGTTCACACCTCAGGTCACACCGCCCAACAAACGGACGGAGGGACCAATCGGCACTTTCGGAAGGTATCAGCTCGGGTAATCACCCCTCCCTGGGCCTGGCCGTTAGCAGGGGGTACGTACGTGCCCTACCTGTCTACCCGGGGCGGGGAATTACGCGTTACCCCGTCACCGGCTACGCACAAAAATGCGTGGGTCGGCCTTCAGACACGCACTGGGAGGAAGAAAGGGAAAGGGAAAATCAAAGAAAGAGAAAGGAAAGGGGAGAGGTCTCAAACGCCGCAGCGGAGAAAAGGGTAAAGAGAAGAGGTAAGGAAAAGAGAAGGACAGAGGAAGGATGAAGCCAGACAAGCAGAGAAGGCGAAGAATGCGGTACATTTACGAGTGTCCGTCTCCGGACGTAGGCACAAACCATACTCCCAAAGGGGGAGAAAGGGAAGGAAAGAGCCAGTGGTGAGGGGAGGAGGGGCCAAGATGGGGGAGAGGGAAGGATGCGGAAAAGGAAGGTATGCAGCCCGGAAAGGAAGGAGGGCCAGATTAGCTTGGGGTCCCGTGCTCGCTACACACGTATCCACAAAAGAGTTGTGGACCCCCTGGGGGGGGGGGTTGACAGTTTGTAGGATTGTATTGTGAATTAAACACAGGACAAGGAAGTTTTGATTTGTTGCTTTTTTTCAGTCCTTCCTTACTAGCAAGCCAATGACGAATGGCTCCATCTGTTGGAGGAGGACCAAAATGCCACTCAGCTGCTCTGTTTCCATATTGTTCTGCTTATGATATTACCTTCAATTTATAGCCCACATCATATGAAACATCTATTTTTTCCCACTAGGAAAGTACTAAAAAAAACTCTTCTGCTTCCAATAAAACAAATCACTTTCAGTTCAAGTTCACTAGCACTGTAGACTGCAGTGACACATCATAAGCTAGACAGTGTTCTGGATCTGTGATGGCAGGGCAGGAGGGGGAGAGTGTTAGTAAACTCGTGAAGCTCCACAACTCGTGTTCATCGCATCAGTGCACTGCTGCTGCCAGTTGAATCCAGTGTTGCCAGATAGAGAGAGGTTTCCCACAGCATTGAATATATGGCCCTTTTTAAGCCTGTCGGGAATTTTAAATCAAACAATGGACATTTTTGTATCCTTGTTATGTAGTAGCACTACAGCCCTTGGTGAGCCTTGGCTCCTTCAACAATCTTCCTCCACACTTCTTGGTTATTTGCTGCTCTTTTCCACCCCTGGACTCCCATTTGGTGATATCCATTATTACCTCGTTGATCCATCTTCTTCTAGGTCTCCCTTTTCACCTGACTGAATGGATCATACCTTTCATCATTTGCTTCAGAATTCTATCCTCTGCGATTCTCTCCAAGTGTCCTAGCCATCGTATTCGCTGTGGTTTCACAAATTTTACTATGTCCCTGCCTTGTATTAACTCTTAATTCAGCATTGTAGCATATTCTCCAGCCTTCTTCCTCCCTTATTGGCCCATAGATTTTGCGTAGTATTTTCCGCTCAATGCTTAATGCATTTTTATAGTGTTCTGTCAACGTCCATACATCTGAGCTGCATGTGATAACTGGGCAGACTAGGGAATTATATATTAGCACTTTAGTTTTTCTTGTAACAAGGCTATTTTTGTAAAGCTGCATATTTGCAAAGTAAGCTCTGTTTCCTGCTTGTATTATTTTCCTTATAGCCTTTCCAATACTGTTGTCATTTGTTATTAGGGCTCCCAAGTAGTTAAAAGAGGACACTCCAGTGAAGCATTTCCCATTGATGTTTAGGTTTTTAGGGGTTCTTCTGGCCTCAAATTGGGATATAACCATAGTTTTTGTTTTGTTTTCATTTACTCTGAGGCCAAATTTTAAGGCTTCTGTTTCCATTGCCCAGTATGTTTCTAGGAGTGTATTGGTATTTCTTCCTACTATAGTAATGTCATCAGCGTATGCACATATCTGGCTAGTTTTCATAAATATGGTGCCTCTTGTTGATTTTATTTACTACACTATGCAGGGCTATATTGAATAGGACAGTGGAGAGACTATCCCCTTGTTTCACACCTTTATTAAAGTCAAAGCTTTCATTCTTTCTGCTAAGAACCTTTACTTTTGCTCTTGTTTCTGTCATTGTCAGTCTGATTAGTCTTATTAATTTAGCACATATACCAACTCTGTATAGTTCTTGCCGATTTATGCTGTCAAAGGCTTGTTTGATATCGATAAATAGGAAATGCAGATCTATATCATATTCATAGAACTTTTCCATCATTTGTCTTATCACAAATATTTGATCAGTTGTTCCTCTGCCTGGTCAAAAGCTACACTGATATTCCCCTTGTATGCCTTCTGCACACTTCTGTATCCTTTCGTTTAATACATTTGTGAAGATCTTATAAACCGTACTTAGGAGTGTTACACCTCTGGTTTTCACATGCTGTTCTGTCCCCTTTCTTATGAATGGGGACTATTACTCCAATTTTCCAATTATCTGGCATAGTTTCTGTTTCCCATATATCTGATATGGATGTGTGCAGTTCCTTTATTACAGTCTCACAACCAGTTTTTATTAATTCAGCAATTATGCTGTCTTCCCCATGGGCTCTATTGCTTTTTGACTTGTGCACAGCCTGGGAGACATCTTGTAGTGTTGACAATGAAACCAATGAGGCAAGAAAGCCAACTTCCAGCTCCACTCTTCTCTCCTGTGTGGCTGTCTCTTCATCTTCTAGGCTGGTGCTTAGTGTATCTTTGAAATAACCTGCCCATCTTCCCACTATCTGTTCTTCCTCCCTTATCATTTTCCCATCTTTACTGGAACAGGCCACTGTTTTTCGTTGGAATCTATTCTTCATTTTGCCTATGGCATGGAAGAACTTTCTTATTTCACTCTGTTCCTTTAGTTGTTCTAGTTCTTGAAATTTCCTCCGATTCCACTTTCTTTTCTTTCTCTTGCACAGTGTTAGCTCTTCTCCTTAATTCTCTATATTGTTCCACATTATTTCTGGTTTCTCTCTGTAGCACTTTTGTTCTTGCCCTGTTCTTTTCCTCTATTGCTGACCTGCAATCTTCATGAAACCCTTCCTGGGTTATTCTGTTCCTTCTTATGTCTATTATTTCCTTTGCAGCATCCTCAATGGCTTTTTCAAACCTGTTCCTCCTTTCATCTACTCCTACTGTGGTCTCTTCATTGCTCAACTTTCTGCTTATACTTCATCAGGGATGTTCAGTTTGTATTCCATTTCATCATCTTTCCCATTCTGTTGCCATTTGTTAGTGACAGTTTCTCTCTCAAGACTGATTTCATCACAAAGTGGTCTGAATCACAGTTTGGTCCTCTGCAGCTCCATACATCCGTAACTAACGTGGAGTGGCGTGCAATCACTAAAATATGGTCAATCTGATTGACTACTCCATTGGCTGCAGACTTCCAAGTACCCAGATGGATCCTTTTGTGTGGAAAGCGGGTACTTTTAATAATCATATTATTCCTTGCTGCGAATTGGCATAGTAAGTCTCCGTTATCATTGTTTTCTTCATGTAGTGAATATTTTCCAGAAACTCCATATGGATGTTCATTCCTCCCTATTTTTGCATTAAAATCTATTACTAGCATCAGGTCATATTTAGGTACTGCACAGCATACTTTTTCCAAGTCTTTGTAGAACTGTTCTTTAATTATATCCTCTTTTTCCTCTGTTGGTGCATGGGAATTAACTATTGAGATATTCCTAAATTTACCTTTTAGTCTGAGTCTGCACATCCTTTCATTTATGGGTTCAAATTCTAGAAGGCTTTTCCTAACTTCTCTAGTTATTATAAAACCCGTACCAAGTTGGGCTGTTCTTTCTTGTAGTCCACTATATACCAATGAGTACTTAGATTTATCTATCTGTCCATTCCCCTGCCATCTTATTTCCTGTAGCCCTACAATATCATACTTAAATTTTAAAATTTCATTGGCTATTTTGAGTATAAGATATACCAGAAATTTTTAGGCAATTTTTCGAAGAAAAAAAATGTCTTGCTCCATAAAATATGGTATGCTTTTGTTCTCTCTAAAATATAAGAGCAAACTGATGTTTCCTTGTGAGTGACACTCTTTGGGTCTCTGTGACCTACCCTTCTGTCCTAACCTTCCTGTATCTATTACTAACTCTTGAAGTTAAGTGAAGGCCAGCCATTTTGTCTGACAAATTTGTAGTTTTGAGCCATTCCAGAATGTAAGCTCGAGAGTAAAATATAATTTTCTAAGCTTTATCTTTGTTTTTGCCTCAGGCTTCATCTGTGATATCTATTTTCCTGTCTGAGGAGGAAAAAGGCAAATAATTTCCCACATCTATTTTTTGAAAGCTAGAAGTAGAGTTACAATGATAGGAAATACATACCTAACGTACTGATCAGTATGACACTTCCTGTGTGCTGCCTTGAACTACATTGATTATGTTACAAAATACATTTTGTTTTGCTACAGTGTTAAAGGAATTTAAATTCATCATGTTTGATGCCAGATATGGAACTAAAAAAGCTGATTAAGTTGTGAAATCCAAAGAAGAATTTAACATCACGTATTCTTACTACACAGAAGGTAGATCAGGAACAAAGTTTACATTTTTTGTTAGTTAACTTTAACCTAAACAATTTTTTTTTAAATGGTGCAGTAAAGCAAAGATTTTATGGGGGAATTATTTTGTGGATGAAACAATGAAAGTTTCATTTGCTGAATACTTTACATAGTAATACATCTGTATATGAAGGCCGGTGCATTGTTACACATTATTAATACTAGCTTTCTGCTAAATATAATGGATAGTAAATTGGAGAGAGAGAGATTTTCCAAAACTAAGCAAACCAATTACAATTGGTTCAATGTAGAGAAAAAGACCAGAAAATATCACAAGACTTCAGAATAAAGGAAAGACAGCAACTTAGCAAATATTTCAATTTAAAATAAAGGAAAAGAGGAAGAAAGAGTTGTGAAGAGTTTGTACAAAGAAAGTAAATGCACAACCACTCATGTCACTGGAGTGTCATCATCAGAACCCTGTTTAGGTTAATACTATTCCCTATAAACTTTAGTAAAATCAGTGAAAAGATAGCTACATCCAGACAGCCCAACATGGAAATATGCAGTAACAAACAAATTAATTGTTCCAGTGCAATAACTTCCATAACTAGTAACCAAACATTAACAACACAAATTGAATAACACATTTTCAGAAGAAGAGAAGCAAACTGTTTATTTTTTTTTTACAACGGAGATGACAATCGGTCAAGCACCTGACAGATGGGATACTAAATTATTTAAAGATCCCAAGAGTAAGATGCAGAGAGTTTTGCAAAAGCACTACATAGTATTTTCAGCTCAGGGAGCTTATAAACAATTTTAGGCAGACATTCAAATGGTACAAATAAAAAATACTTTCATGCATTACACATTTTGTTGGTTTCGAATACACCTCAATGTATGTGTGAAGGTATCATGCCAACTCTGATTATCTGGTGAATGCACTGAAAAATGACACAGAAAAGAGTATTTTTCATGAGGTAAGCAGTTACTGGAACATGTAGACTACTGTCAATTCATGTGTACTATGAATTCATGTATAAAGCATAAAAACTAACTGCTAAATTTCACTCCAAATTAAATGATGAAGTTGACTGACAAAAAAAATGAAAAAAATGGACTGATGTTGACAGGCAACAAAAATATACAGTGGGTAATGGTACCACTGGTGATGCAGTGTCAGAAATTGATAAGCAAATGTTATATTTCACTCCTTCATTAAAAATTCACAATCTGCTGAATTGGGGACATGTGCAAAATGGATCTCTCAAATCTGGAGATCTACAGACAGGTTTTGTAGATGATGTTTCTCTGGTTAATGAAGACCTGTTAAAGTGCTAATTCATCACATGAACAGGTTCAGGCTTCACAGGTTTTGCCTGGATGCTGCGGAAACATTTCATCATGCTATCATCACTAATGAGATCTAACACATGTTGCTGTGTGCTCATACAAATCAGAGCTGATGTAAAGAAGACCATCTCATGTCTCAAAAAAGTTGACTGTCTGTTGAGATGGCTATACTTCCCTATTTGAGAACAAGTACACCTTATCCACTTTGTGTTCGAAAGTATTTAAAGTGGAAATGGACTGTTATTCTTTGCTGCATGTCATGGTGAACTTGTGATGGATGCTATTGGTGGTGCAATGAGGAGAGGAGTGTGAGACCAGATGAAACACAGAAAATGGTATGCTGGCTGAACTACAGATTTTTATAAATGTGCACAAACTCAGATTCAAGCAAAAACCATGTTTTATGGTACTGAAAGATGGTTTCTGGACAACTGAGTGAGCATTACTTACATTCAGGTCAAACCTTTTGCTCATTTTCAAAACTATTATTTTCTAACTTAAGGTATCATAATATTCTTGTCAAAACAACCCTTAAGTTTGAAAAATCAAACAACTTCTCATAATTGCAGATGCAACCTATCAAAGATGTTCTGGGTATTCAGAAGAGTAAAATCATTCTTTCAAGGAATCGAATGCAGCAATTGAAGACAATTGCAACAGATGCTGGCAAGGATGCGCATGTTAATCTGATAAACCCTGGATTATTTGTCACTGTAGAAATTTTAAATGAGAAAGGTATAAAACAATTTCTATGACATCTCTGAAAATGCAGAAGCTTTGGTAATCATTTTAAAACCCATTCCAAAGCCTACAATTTATTCACAAAGTACAAAAGTGACAGCATTTTGTTAGAACTGAACAAATTTGAGCATTAATAAACTAACCAATGATTATTCAAAAAAGCAACAGATATTGCTTACATCTTTAGAATTGGGATTTATGACTGTGTTGCATGTTTGATAAGAAAATGAAATATACTGAAAAATTGAAAACCGGCTTAGATGGTGGTGTCATGTTACACACATGGGAGAAGCAAGGTTACCCAAGAGACTCATGGGTTCAGCAGTAGAGGGTAGGAGGAGTCGGGGCAGACCAAAGAGAAGGTGCCTGGATTCGGTTAAGAATGATTTTGAAGTAATAGGTTTAACATCAGAAGAGGCACCAATGTTAGCACTGAATAGGGGATCATGGAGGAATTTTATAAGGGGGCTATGCTCCAGACTGAACGCTGAAAGGCATAATCAGTCTTAAATGATGATGATGGAAAAACTCATGTTTTAAAATTGTACAATTTATGTATAGTTTTAGTTTTTTAGAGTATAAAAAACTGCATTAAGAGTGATGCTATTTACATGAGTCCTATACAGAATCTATTGTGTCACAAATGCAATTAGTTTTTTTACTTTTATCTTTCTGATTTCAAGTTTTAGGTACACTAATTGCATACCTAATTTAACACATTCCTTATGTATTTGTATTTTAAAGGAATGGTGTTATTTAAATAATTTCAGATTTAAAAGTAATTTTAAAAAATTCTTTCAGGAGCTATCTTTAATTCCACACAGCCAATTGTGTGAACACATTGTCAATCATTTAGAAAAGGAAATGTTAATATAACAATTTAGAAACTCATTTTGCATATATGCGATTGCCCAAGAGGAAACTTGTAATCACTCTATCCTCAGCTGAATTGTACTTTTGATTCAACTGACCTTTAATAAGTAAGTATACCGTTGTTTTCCATTAAGAAGTAATTGTATCTCTATCTGCTGCAACTACCAGGCCTACTGCTCATACAAAAAATTCAAATTATTTCCATCAACAATTGGTGGATATTTAGTAGTTCAGTCATTTTTACAATGATGTAAACAAATTTATCAACTACTTTACAGGTTCTGTCAATTCTTCATTATATTTTCTTCATACAAAATTACTTTTAGAAGCATGCTCATAATTTGATAACCTACAAAATACATCAATGTACTCTCTGTGTTGTTCATTAAAATTGTCCACACCAACACATCAAAACAAGAATAATAAGCTTTTATGCTAGATGACTGTCACAGCACAGCTGACCCACACACTACTACTCAAAATGTTCTAAGAATCGATGGTGCACAGATTACAGTCATCTCTCAACAGTGCCACATCATTTTATGAGAAGAAATTAAAAATTTTCTGACATTTACTCAGCCACAACCTCACTTGGGGATCAGAATTATTTTGAGAAAATATTAAATTCTTTATAAACTTGACAACTCAAGACAATAATATTCATCATCGAACACCTAGCACACATGCACTGAGTTAACTGCATTCGGAAAGATATGTACAATACCTATCTGTGTTTGCCATATCTGTACCCAGACACTGGGCTCAACAGACCAAGTATTATTTTGAACATTATACATACTGGTTAGACACAGATGAAAGGTAACAGTTGACCAGTAAAAAAAAAAGTTATGCATATGCATCCATCTGCAGCAAGTTTTCGACTGTTGTATGGTTCATAACGTTTTACAGTAAGTTTAATAGTTAATAGACACTACAGATACAAATAAGAGAGACCTTAATAATCAATGAAATGTTCTCCTTCACTATTTACAGCAGTCTCCCAATGATGGGGTGACTTTTTGTATCTGTAACTGTAGATGTCACATGGTTTTTAAAGCGAAGAACTTGTTGAGCTAGGTTCAGTGTGCATTTTCATCTGGAAAGGAAGTTTCTTGAAGGTTGTTCAATAGAGAGCAGAAAAGGAGAAAATCTGAGAATGCTAGATCAGGTGAATAAGGTGGGGTGCAATGATTTTAAAATTCTACTCATGTGTACTGTTTTTGTCAGTGTAGCATATTTCGGGCGGGCTTTATCCTGGAGTAGTGTCTTCCTAGTCGCCATTCATGTACTGCATCTGCAACACATCTCAGTTGTTGACAATATTCAGCAGTAATCAGTGGTTACACCTTGAGGAAGCAATTCACAGCACACCACTCTGGATGAACAACATTATCTTTCATGGATGCTTTTTGTTGCTGCTTTCTTTGGGCTCAACCATTCTCTTTTTTCCTTATTTTAGCACAACGCCACCATGTCTGATCAGCATAATGATACAGGGCAGGAATGGTTAGTGTTGTTCACAAGCCAACTGATGACAATCAAGCACAGATGGACATAAATTTTTTTTATTTTGGTGTAACCTATACACCCTATTTTTGAGTCTTCCCCATTACACGCAAATGTCAGAAGTTCATGAAATGATCAAAGTTTATCAAATTTGCCAGTTCTCAAGTACAATGACATGGATCACTGTGAATTAATGCATTTCAATGATTTTAATCAAATCCCAAATGTAAGTCACTAACAGCAAAAGAAGTCTCATTAGAATAAAAAAACATTTTCTTGCAAAGCTCTGTCCAATGGCATTAAACAGAAACAGGGCACAAATGTTTCTGGCTGCCTCCACTGCTGTTACCCCTCTGTAGAAACCAAGCAGATGAGTATGTCAACAGTGCTCCTATTTCTCAACTTGGCACTCCTCTTTCTAGTGACTATAGTTCCACTCAGTATCTCCAAATGACAATATATAAATTCCAAGACCAACAGTGAACATGCCATGAAGACAATTTCTTAACAGTAGCTGAAAACATTGGGGAGAAAAAGTGACCATTGAAATTAGATCCATGGCACTCAGTCAGGAAGTGTATACTTGACCAGCCATCAATTTTATCAGATGAATGGTCAAATCAATCACAGAAGCATGAACTCTTCTTGTAAAGGTCGTAATCATGTAATTAGTAAAATATTGTGCTGACTTTACAGCATGACTGAAATATGCAGTAGAAGCGGAGAAAACTTACTGGCATCACATTACAACCTTGATCTCCCTTTACTTGAGGAAACTAGGGTGTTATGATGTTTAAAGAATTACGCTTACAAGAACTAAATCTTAGCTTAGCAACAAAAAAACAAAACATTCATAGCAGAAACAGCCAGGAGAATAATGGAACATGCTTGCAACTGGTTTACAGGCAACAGCACAAAAATTCAACCTTTATACTTACAAAAACAAACATCATGCAATTCCAAGCAAATCCAAATGACTTATAGATAGGACATATGAATGACACACTGGATGAAAATTCATGAGTGAAGTTCTTAAGCATTTGGATTGATAATCAATTAACGAGGCACCAGCATGAGAACAAGTTAACTAAAAAGCTCATATCTCTCTGCCTTGCAATTATAAGTGTTCCTCCTGAGTGTCAACTTGCAGGAATGCTTTCTAGCATGCTTTCACTCAGTCCTATCCTATAGGATATTCTTATAGGGCATTAGGATTTATCCTATACAACCTTGTAGTAGGAATGTGATGTGAACACCTTGCACAAACTTCTTCATTCACCTAGGGAATCTTGCACCTACATGACACTACGGAACACTATTTGACAAGTTTACTGATTTGTTGACCCCATTTCAATTTGAAATCCAAGCAGACACAAAGGAATTTTATGCAGTGTGTTTCATTTAGTGTATGACCAACTGTCTACTTCTTCCAGCAGCAAGTCATTTCAGATTGCTTTAAAACGTATAAAATGAGTCCTCGAGGGATAAGACTAACTGGTAGCTGTAACAATAATAAGGGTAATGTGCTGTGCAAAACAGGACAGGAAGTTTGTTGGCAGTAATCATGATTTATTATTAAACATATGTAAGTAATCATGATTCAATATTAAACATATGTAATGTGATGAACAGTTTAGTGAGATTAACACTAAACTGAATCTGAAGAATAGGGAATTCTGTAACAAACAGATGGGAGTGGAAAATATTAGGAAACACACAAAAGGGCCAAAAACAGAAGAGATGAAAAAATGATCAAAAACATAATTTTTCATATGGGTGGTGTACCATTGCATTGAAACCTGCACGAAAGAGCACTTCTTAACAAGAAGGTGCCAGAGGGATTGATTAACTATAAGGGGCTGCAGATCTGACCTTGAAATTTGCTTCGTCTCTCAGTATGCTACCTTTTTTATTGGTGGGAGTTTGTGAAAGGCTCCACCTAAGTGCATCCTCTTCCAACAACTTTGAACTATGATGCTACATGGCAACAGCAGTGAGTTTCCTAAACTGACATGATTACAAATGCATGGATGAAGTCTATTGCATGGATGCTTAAATGTATCAAGAGTTTTGATATTTGTGATCAATAAATGATGAATCTGATCCTAAAGACAGCTGTGAAAAGCATCTTGATGTATGTGCACACATAAATTGTTCACAATGGGAAAAATCTTCATTTCTTTGTAAATAAAGGCTTCTCAGGTATCTATAGAAGTACAAAACTGACCCCAATTCTGTATCTTTATGACAAAGTTATAGCCTTGTGAAATCTGATGATTTTAAACACCCTGAGGAATTGCGTATTCAAGTAGAATTTCTTTCAGTAAGATATGATAACCTTAATTTGTCTTGAGTTGCAATGATAATAATAATAATAATAATAATAATAATAATAATTACAATAACCTGGAAGTTCCTAAATGCAATGTAACATATACCATACAGTTAAAAGGAAGTCACACTTGATCAAGGTCCGTGTCACTTTCCATTTTTAACCAAACATAACGTCTGAGAAAGGAAAGAAATAATAATAAATTATTATTTCCATTTTATGGCCTTCATTGGACCAATCCAGCAAACTTTCTACAAAGAATTTTTCAGTTTCCTGCCAGCCCAGTACTTGTTCATTCTCTCAGGTCTCATTCTTCTGTCTTCATCAGGAATCACCCTTCCTATTGTCTGTTGATTCTCATTTGCAGTCTGGTTTGTTTGTCTGTGAGTTTCCTGATTTTGTCAGTTTTGTTTCTTAGGTCTCGAAATGTAATCTGTAGCTCATTCATATCTTCCTTTATTTCTATAATCCACTTAATGTTGCACTTACTATTCCACAAATTTTCTGTTAGTCTGCTGATGATCCTGTTCTCTGGTGTTCTGATTACATGTCCAAGAAATGAAATCCTTTCTTCCTGATTGTACTCATTACCAGTTCTATTTCCTTGAAGACTGTTTCATTTGTAGCTACTCTCCAGTGCCTATCTTTCTGGTATGAGTAGTTGATGCATGTTCTGATGATTCTTCTCCCTATTTTGAGTATTTTGCCTATTTCTGCAGTGTTAGTTGTTTTGAAGATGGTTTCACTTGTGTGTGTTTTTTTCTGGTTGAGTGACTGTTTTGTAGTGTTTTAATTTTGTTGCTATTGACAGGATCTTTTTGTTGTAGGTGTTCTTGGTGATATATTGTGCTGTAGTCAATTTGTTTATTCTGTTATGCCATGTTGGCTTTTCATAGAGTTTATATGTTCTGATTTCTTGCAGTAATTCAAATTTATCTAAAATTTTGATTTCTTGGTTTCCTATGCCAATTTTGTTTATGAGTGTTGGGTCAGTTAACATGATGACTGGTTTTTCAAAGGATGTTTCAAGACCAATTTTCTGCGCTAGTTCCTGTAGTGAGATAACTTGTTTGGTTTCCTGAATACTGTTGAACAAGAAAGCAAGCTCATCAGCAAATCCTAGACAATTTAAAGTTGTGTTGTTTTTGGATCTTCCAATTTGGATGTTCCTTGGGTTAACTTTGTACCATTTCATCATCATGTATTCTAAAGCACAGATCAACAGCAAGAGTGCCCCACAATCTCCTTGTCTTAAACCTGCTTTTATGACGAATGGCTCAGAGTTCCTCCCTAGACTTGACATATGAAACAGTGTTGGTTAAGGTGAGTTCTATCAATTTGATTAATTTTTTATGGAGCCCAAAATTTCTTAAGATTTTTAACATTGAAAGTCTAATGGATACAGTCATGTGCTTTTTTTAAAGTCCACAGAGGTATTACAAGAGGTTCATTTTGTTTCTTGTAATATGATATGGCTAATTTTAAAGTGATGATCTGTTCTGCACAGTTTCTACAATGTCTGAAGCCTCCTTGGTATTCACCTAATTCATCCTCTATTTGCTGTTTGATCCTCTTGTATAGGATTGTGGAGAGAATCTATGTGCAGTCTAAGAGAGATACCTCTAATTACCTGGATTGCTTTTATCTCTTTTTGTGGAATGGGTGGATTATGACTGAGGTCCAATGTTTGGGAAACTTTTCTGTTATCCAGATTTTTGTTAGGGCTATGTGTAAGGATGTTTGGATTATATCACTGGCATATGTCCACATATCTGCCAAAAACATGGTCTTCTCTGCATGCCTTATAATTTTTCATCTCTGAGTGCTGTTTCCCCCTCTTGAATTGTTGGAGGATTTATGAGATCAGGTGGAGTCTTGTTTGTGTGTGTGTGTGTGTGTGTGTGTGTGTGTGTGTGTGTGTGTGTGTGTGTGTGTGTGAATTGCTACAAGTTCCTGGGGTTTTTCACAATTTAAAAATTTACTAAATGCTTTTGCCATGATTTCAGCATTTACCTTGTCATTATGTGGCTTTTTTCCATCTTCCCTTTTCAGCATTAATGTGGCAGGGGTAAATTTTCGTAATTTTCTTCCAAACATTTTGTAAAAGTCTCTGAAATTGGTTTTATGGTAATTTCTTCTATTGAGTTGATTAGATCTTTCTGTGATTGTCTCTTTGTTTGCCTGATAATTTGTGTGAACTTTTGCTTCATATTTTTGAGGTTGGTTGCGTCTTCTTCTGTTTTGTGTGTTTGAAATTTTAACCATGCACAATGTATTCCATTATGAATTTTGTCATATTCTGAGATCCACCAGACATGTCTATTAGGTGCGTTCAATGGGGCTAAATTTTCTGCTTGTTGCCTGAGAATTTTAACATTATAGATATCTCTGTGGAAGAATTTGTCCATAAATACATGATCCAGCTGCCATTCTCCTTTTCCCCAGTCAGGATGTTTCCAAGTTTTACATTTGTTTGGCCTCCTTTTGAAGTATGTGTACTTTGAGATCAATTTGTGTTCCCTACAGATTTCAGGAAGTCTTTGACCATTTTTATTTGTTTATGTGGAGCCTATTTCGCAATAATATCCCAGTATTTCTTTTCTCTTCTGAGTTGAGCATTGAAGTCCCCTAACAGGATCTTAACAATGTTAATATTTACATGGTTTATTGCTTGCTCAAGGAGATCCCAAAACTTTTCCACTTCGTTCCTGGCCTTTGTTAGAAAATTCTTTTCATTAGTAGGGGTATGGGCATTAACGATTATATAAATTTTGTTATATATTTTTAAACCCAAAGTTGCAATTCTAGGGGAGGTGGCTCGAAAATCAATAATCAAATCCATTGTTTTCAATTGACTATAAACCCAGTTCCAAATTGGGGACGTTCTTTCATAACCCTCATTCCAGGTTTACCATTGTAAATTCTGTAGCCTTGTGATTTGAATGGTTCTTCTGTAGTATTTCTTATTTCCTGGAGTCCTGTTTCTAAAATTTTCTGCTTCTCTAAGTCATCCATCAAATCTTTAGTTTTCCTATTTTAAGTAGAGAATTAATATTATGAGTTGCAATGTCGTTGATCTGATCTTGTTTGATCCTGTTCTTATGAACTGGCATAAGAATGGGTGTTTGCCAGTGCTCCGACTCATTGACACCTAGGTGGCTACCCACCAAATCCGATGTAGCCTTCTCCCACAGGAATTTACCTCTGAAGTGTGACTAATGCTAATCTAACACTGCTAACTATGGGAATTACTAATAGATTAGTTTGTATGTATGTAGATGCACATTTACTACTATGAAAAATATCACTGTTCCTCCTACTACATTAGTCAGATACTTATTTTATCTAGTATCTCCACATACATTAATACTCTGCTATCCACCTAATGGTGCATGGCAAAGAGTACCCCATAACCCTGCTGGTCATTTTCTTTCCCATTCCACTCGCAAATACAACAAGGGAAAAAGACTGTATATGTGCTTCCATATCAGCCTCGATTTCTCAAATTTTATCTCCATAGTCCTTATGTGCAATGTATGTTGGAAACAACAGAATAGTTTGGCAGTCAGCTTCAAATGGCAGTTCTCTAAATTTTCTCAATAGCATTCCTTGAAAGAACATCACCTTCCACCAGGGATTCCAATTTGAGTTCCTGAAAAATCTCCACAACACTTGTGTTTTGTTTGAATCTACCAGTAACAAATCTAGCAGCTTGTCTCTGGATTGCTTCTCGAACAAACAATTAATACACCTTTACACAGAAATTGTATCAGCTATCTACTTATTGCCGAAGTCTAAACCCATTCAACACAAAGACCAAAGTTAAGTGGAACTTGCATCTCTCAGTCAAAATATTCTGATGAGCACAACAGTGGCTAATAACATAGTACTGAACTTTGTTTTAGATACACAATATCTTCTAGAAACTAAATATACCTGTTCATCCACTCTACAATCAATAAAAACAGAAAAAAAAAATACGCCCTAATAAACTACACACAGAATATTAAGCGACCCAACTCACTGAATGAAATAATGAACAATATAATTATGCTTCATTACATATTCATTCCATATACACTCATACAAATGACTCTGCAGAACATTGTATGCGCTCTCACTCCATAGCTCACTATTTCTTTGCAATATCATTCCATTGTATACTACCTTATTCAGAAATTACCTTTGTTCTAATGGAACTGGCTAATTCTACTAGTTATCTGAACATACAACAATTTGATACTCAATGTGTTCTCCAATTAATCACTGCATAGTCCTTCTGGGTTATTTCCCAGGACACTTACTCCCACCCACATTTCGGCCACCCACTTTCCCTTACAATACTTGATGGTTGAAATAGATGATTCTCCCCATCTCAATCACATCTCCGAATCTCAATTTTCTTCATCTTCACTATAGCTGGACAAATTACTCTACATGAGAAAAATAAGCCATCAGCAGTCTAGTTCCTCAACTGTATCATGCAACAAGTGGATGGCACAGACACAACCAGCATTTCAAAAAATACAATAGTTCTGAGGCTATGTCTTAAATTTCTAAAACAATGTGTCATTACAAGACAACCTCCACATTCAATTTTTTAAGTACTGCCACATTAGCTCATGACATTTAGCTGTTGGAACATTAATGCAGAATATGGGCTTTCAATTAGTAGCACCTCATACATTGGTCTGCAAGATCACCAAACCTTCATATAAATTAAAAAAAACAACTGATAATTACCATTCAACACCAAGCAAGTGATAAAAATCAATGCAACTTCTTGATCCCAACATCTAATCTCATGACTTCATTCACTAGGTGATGTGTCTCTTACTATTATTTTTCAGGCTAATGCTATCTTCACATATGACAGCAATTACAATCACAAAAATCATTAAACACAGGGAAATGATAATATGCAATGTATGCACATCAGAATTAAGCCTGACAAACAAATATCTGATGTAGAAACCAGTACATACAGGTTTTCAGAAAAGATTCACAGTGTGCATTGTAAATCATATACTTAGGAGAACAGTAACAAAGCTTAATCTAGCATCTCATGCAATTAACTAATAAAATTCCCAATTCTGCAATTTATACATTGTCTTGCTGGCCATGTGCCAGTATCAAAATGATCAGCCCTATTTTTCTGCATCATGATTAAGCCCTAGACTGCATGTCACTCCAGATGACAGAGCTAAGATGTTCACTGCACAACTGCATGTGCTACACATGATCACTGTTATGGTAACACATCCTATTCATAGATTTGCTCAGGTGACTACCACTATTTCATACGTATTTTCAAAGTAACAAGTGGGGTACACATCAGTGGTTTCAGTGCCAACCACATGACATGGTTTTCCAGGCCACACAACCAGCAACACACTGTTCTCCACACTTGCATTGAGAGCAGCACTCCATGCAGAGGGCATTATCTCTGCACCTCTGCCCGGGTGCTATGGAGGCATCCTGTACGACCTATGATCTCTTGGGTTGCATATGAAGGCCAGTACTGCCTTTTGTATTTTCATGGTAACTGGTCACCAACTACAAGCCAGCCACTTTGACAACTACAGCTATGCCTTAGGACACCCTACAGTTCATTGTTTTGGCCAATCTTCTGATTTGCACATCCCTGACTACTATGCATGGTTTTTTGTGTTGTTTTGGTTTGGTTTTAGGGCGCAAAACTGCTATGGTCATTAGCACCCGGTCCGTGACTTAGGAAACAGTAAAAAACCGAAATTTAAAACCAGCAGCAATGGGAACGAAAGTCATAAAATTGGAGAAACTAAAAGCAGAAGGAAGGCTTAAAAATTCACTACAGAAAGGGTCACCAAAAAAAGCTTCAAATGACTGACGTCATTTCACTGGCACTAATAAACTTGAGAACACGGTCGGCTGAGCGCGTGTCATCTGCTAAAATCGACGATATATCAGGCGACAGCTGTAGACGGAAGCGTAACAGATTAAAATAGGGGCATTCAATTAAAAGGTGTCAAACCGTCCACAGCTGAGAGCAGTGGGGACAGAGTGGGGGAGGATCGCCGCTTAAAAGATGTCGATGGCTAAAAAGGCAGTGCCCTATCCAGAGTCTAGCTAAAATTACCTCCTCCCGACGACGCGTTCGGGAGGAAGAGGTCCAAGCGCAAGAAAGGGCTTTCACTTCCCGCAATTTATTATGGGGAAGTGTTGACCAATGCGCGTGCCATAAATGAGCAACTCTGCGACATAAAACGCTCCATAGATCGGTGAAGGGAATCGACTGAATAGCTGGCCGAGGAAGAGAGACTGCAGCCTTGGCCGCTATATCGGCCGCCTCATTCCCACAGATACCAGCATGTCCCGGGAGCCAGAGGAACGCCACCAAGACACCCCCCAGGTGGAGCAAGTGCAGACAGTCCTGAATCCGGTGGACCAGAGGGTGCACAGCATAAAGAGCTTGGAGACTGAGGAGAGAGCTGAGAGAATCTGAGCAGATAACATACTGTATCCGCTGATTGCGGCGGATGTAGTGGACAGCCTGGAGAACAGCGTAAAGCTCCGCAGTATAAACCCAACACTGGTCGGGAAGCCGAAAGTGATTTGGGGTGTCGCCAACAATATAGGCACTCCCTACACCTAACGATGTTTTCGAGCCGTCGGTGTAAATAAATGTGGCGTACGTCATTTGTGCACATACAGCAGCATATGCCCGACGATAAACAAGTGTAGGGGTACCATCCTTGGGAAATCGACAAAGGTCACGGAGCAGGCAGATCCGGGGACGGAGCCAAGGCGGTGCTGTACCCCAAGTTGTCAAGAAGGTCTTAGGAAAGCGGAAGGAAAGAGAATGGAGCAGTTGACAGAAGCGGACTCCCGGGGGTAGTAGGGAGGAGGAGCGGCCTGCATACCCTACATCAAAGGAGGCGTCGAAAAAAAGGTCATGGGCTGGATTAGCAGGCATGGAAGACAGATGGCTAGCATAACGACTCAGAAGGACTGCTCGCCGATTGGACAGCGGAGGTTCAGCAGTCTCAGCATAAAGGCTTTCCACAGGGCTAGTGTAAAAAGCTCCAGACACTGAACGTAATCCACGGTGGATAGAGTAGGGACGCCGAAGAATAGACGGCCGAGCAGAGGAGTAGACTATGCTTCCATAATCTAATTTCGAGCGCACTAAGGCGCGATAGAGGTGGAGAAGGACCACTCTGTCCGCTCCCCAGGAGGTACCATTCAGGACACGGAGGGTGTTAAGGGATCGCAGACAGCAAGCCGAAAGATAGGAAACATGGGAGGACCAGCACAGTTTTCTGTCAAGCATAAGACCCAAGAATTTAGCGACGTCTGAAAACGGAAGGTTGACAGGACCTAGATGTAAGGAGAGCGGAAGAAACTCCTTACGTCACCAAAAATTAACACAAACGGTCTTACTGGGAGAGAAACGGAAGCCAGTTTCGATGCTCCAAGAGTGGAGGCGATCGAGACATCCTTGAAGACGTCGTTCAAGAAGGCTGGTCCGTTGAGAGCTGTAGTAGATCGCAAAATCGTCCACAAAGAGGGAGCCCGAGACATCAGGCAGGAGACAATCCATAATTGGATTGATGGTGATGGCAAACAGTACAACACTCAGCACGGAGCCCTGGGGTACCCCGTTTTCTTGGGAGAAAGTACGGGAGAGAGTAGTGTTCACCCGCACCCTAAATGTGCGCTCTGCCATAAATTCGCGAAGAAAAAGGGGTAGCCGACCTCGAAAGTCCCAAGAGAACAGTGTGCGGAGGATGCCTGTCCTCCAACAGGTATCGTATGCTCTCTCCAGATCAAAAAATATTGCTACTGTTTGGCGTTTCCGGAGAAAATTGTTCATGATATAAGTGGAGAGAGCAACAAGATGGTCAACTGCAGAACGATGCTTTCGGAATCCGCAAAGGGCAGGTGTTAAAAGACTGCGGGATTCCTGCCACTACGCTAGACGGTAATTCACCATATGCTCCAAAACCTTACAGACACTACTCGTGAGACAAATAGGGCGATAGCTAGAGGGGAGATGTTTGTCCTTTCCAGGTTTCGGAACAGGAACGATGATAGCTTCCCGCCATCGTCTGGGAAAAGTACTGTCGGTCCAAATTCGATTATAAAGGCGAAGGAGGTAACTCAGACTATGGGTTGATGAATGCAGCAACATTTGGACGTGGATACCATCCGGTCCTGGGGCAGAGGAGCGCAAAGAAGAGAGTGCATGTTGCAGTTCCCGGATGGAGAAAACAGTATTGTAGCTTTCGCGATTTTGAGAGGAGAAAGCAAGAGGTCGCACTTCCGCTGCACGTTTCTTCGAGAGAAACGCTGGCGGGTAATTTGAAGAGCTCGAAATCTCAGCAAAGTGCTGACCCAATGAGTTAGAAATTGCGACGGTGTCCACTAATGTACCATATGCGACAGTGAGCCCAGAGACCGGGGAGAAACTAGGCGCACCTGAGAAGGGAACCTCCCCATCGCACCCCCCTCAGATTTAGTTATAAGTTGGCACAGTGGATAGGCCTTGAAAAACTGAAAACAGATCAGTCGAGAAAACAGGAAGAAGTTGTGTGGAACTATGAAAAAAGTTAGTAAAATATACAAACTGAGTAGTCCATGCGAAGATAGGCAACATTAACGACACCCAGCGTCAAGGAGCGCCATGGTCCCGTGGTTAGCGAGAGCTGCTGCGGAGCGAGACGTCCTATGTTCAAGTCTTCCCTCGAGTGAAAAGTTTAATTTTTTATTTTCAGTTTATGTGAGAAACTCTTATGTTTTCATCACTTTTTTGGGAGTGATTATCACATCCACAAGAAAACCTAAATCGGGCAAGGTAGAAGAATCTTTTTACCCATTCACGAAGTGTACAAGTTAGGTGGGTCGACAACATATTCCTGTCATGTGACGCACATGCCGTCACCAGTGTCGTATAGAATATATCAGACGTGTTTTCCCGTGGAGGAATCGGTTGACCTATGACGTTGCGATCAAATGTTTTCGGTTCCCATTGGAGAGGCACGTCCTTTCGTCTACTAATGGCACGGTTTTGCTGTGCGGTCGCAAAACACAGACACTAAACTTATTGCAGTGAACAGAGGCGTCAATGAACGAATGGACAGATCATAACTTTGCGAAAATAAGGAAAGTAAAATTTTCAGTCGAGAGAAGACTTGAACCAAGGACCTCTCGTCCCGCAGTTACTCACGCTAACCACAGGACCACGGCGTTCCTGAGCTTATGATCTCCTTTATGTTGCATATCTCTCACATTGACTACTCAGTTTGTATATTTTACTAATTTTTTCACGGTTCCACACAACTTCTTCCTGTTTTCTCGATTGATCTGTGTTCAGTTTTTCAGGGCCTATCCACTGTGCCAACTTATAACTACATCTGAGGGGCGTGCGATGGAAAGATTCCCTTGTGAGAACCGTCGAAGCCGAGTCCAAACTTCCGAGGAGGGAGTGAAGGTGTTAAATGAGCTAATAAAGAATTTCCAGCTTGCCTTCTTGCTATCGCGGATGACACGACGGCATCGCGCTCGGAACTGCTTATAGCGGATACAGTTGGCCAAAGAAGGATGGTGGCGGAAAACGCGGAGAGCATGTCGCCGCTCACGTATTGCATCACGGCATGCCTCGTTCCACCAAGGAACTGGGGGGCGCCGGGGCAATTCAGAGGTGCGTGGTATTGAATGTTCCGCAGCTGTAAGAATAACGTCAGTAATATGGGTGACCTCATCGTAGACGCTGGGAAAGTGACGGTCATCGAATGTCGCTAGAGACGAAAAAAGTGTCCAATCGGCTTGGGCAAACTTCCAGCGTCGCGGGCGCATATGTGGCAGATGAGGCTGCAGTCTAAGGACACAGGGAAAGTGGTCACTCGAGTGTGTATCATCAAGGGCGAACCATTCGAAGCGCCGAGCTAGCGGAACAGTACCGACATCAAGTTCTAAATGAGATAAATTTGTTGTGGAGGCAGATAAAAATGTAGGGACCCCAGTGTTGAGGAAAACTAGATCCGCTTGGTGGAAGATGTCTAGCAATAGTGAGCCACGTGGACAAGGATGTGGAGATCCCCAAAGCGGGTGGTGGGCATTGAAGTCCCCAACCAGCAAATAGGGGGGTGGAAGCTGACAAAGAAGATGAAGGAGATCAGCTCCTGCCATTGGTGTGGACAATGGAATGTATACAGTACAAAGAGAGAACATGTATCCGGAAAGGGAAAGACGGACGGCGACAGCTTGGAAGGAAGTGTTTAAATGGATTGGATAATAATGGAGAGTTTCATGCAGAAGAATCACGAGTCCTCCATGTGCTGGAGTGCCTTCAACAGAGGGGAGATCATATCGGACAGACTGAAAATGATGGAGAACAAAGCGGTCATGGGGATGCAGCTTTGTTTCCTGAAGACAGAAGATGACCGGCGAGTAGGATCGTAAGAGGATCGACAATTCATCCCTATTGGCTCGAAAGCCGCGGATATTCCAGTGGATAATGGACATAGGGTGAACAGAAAATGGAGGAATGTGACCAAAGTTGCTGTCAACTCAAAGACTGCTCAGAGCTTGCGACCGACAGCATGGAATGGCATTCAGCCGAAAGCAGAAGATCCTGATCCATAGGTTGTTCAGGAGCAGCTCCTGCCACCAGCGATCGGCCGATTGACCGGCCGCCAGCAGTGCGCTTCGGCGACACAGAAGACGGCCGAGGGCGATTTCCGCCAGGTGGTGCTGTAGATGGGACACGCCTTAGCGGAGGTGGAGATGAACTGGGTTTCTTTGTAGCCTTCTTGGAAGTATGATGTTTAGATGAAGGAGGAACTGATGGTTGTGAAGTTGCGGTACATAAAAACTCTTCACGAGTATGCTCTTTTTTCGAAGACTTGGTGTCTGACTTTAGGGCTCGAGATTTAGCAGAACCCGACGAAGGGTGAGCCATAGAGTGGGCAGGCGAAAGTGGTGAGGTTGCGCTGGCCGTTCTGACGACCGTGGCACTAAAGGTGAAATCGCACGTCTGCGTGGCAGCCTCCTTTGTTGGCCAAGGAGAAGCAAGGACAGTGCTGTATTTTCCTGTCTGAGGCACGGTGGGCTGTCGACTGGCGAATAATTTTCGAGCAGCAAAGTTCGACACCTTTTCCTTCACTCTTATTTCCTGGATGAGCTTTTCGTCCTTAAAAACGGGGCAATCTCGAGAGGAAGCAGCGTGGTCACCCATACAGTTGATGCATCGAGGGGATGGAGGTGGACAAACACCCTCATGGGCATCCTTGCCATACGTAACACATTTGGCCGGATTGGAACAGGACTGCCTGGTTTGATTGAACCGCTGACATCGATAGCAATGCGTAGGGTTTGGGATATAAGAGCGAACGGAAATGATCTCCTAGCCTGCTTTGATTTTCGATGGGAGTTGAACTTTGTCAAGTGTCAAGAAGACAGTGCGGGTTGGAATAATTTTGGTGTCAACCCTTTTCATAACTCTATGAACAGCCGTTACGCCCTGGTCAGACAGGTAGTGCTGAATTTCTTCGTCAGACAATCCATCGAGGGAGCGTGTATAAACGACTCCACGCAAGGAATTTAAGGTACGGTGTGGTTCCACCTGGACAGGGAAGGTGTGGAGCAGAGAAGTACGCAGCAATTTTTGTGCCTGGAGGGCACTGTTTGTTTCTAACAACAGGCTGCCATTCCGTAATCTGGAACAAGACTTTACAGGACCTGCAATTGCGTCAACACCTTTCTGAATAATGAAAGAGTTGACCGTGGAGAAGTCGTGACCTTTGCCAGACCGAGAAACAACAAGGAACTGTGGCAACGATGGAAGAACTGTCTGTGGCTGAGACTCAGTGAACTTACGTTTGTGAGCAGACATAGTGGAAGGTGAGGAAACCATTGCGGAAGAGTCCCCATGATTACCGGCGTCTCCGATGGCGCGCTCCTCCCTTGTGGTGGCCCTCTCTGAGGGCACTCCCGCCTTAGGTGATTGTTCACACCTCAGGTCACACCTCCCGACAAACGGACGGAGGGACCAATCGGCACTTTCGAAAGGTATCAGCTCGGGTAATCACCCCTCCCAGGGCCTGGCCATTACCAGCGGGTACGTACGTGTCCTACCTGTCTACCCGGGGCAGGGAATTACGCGTTACCCCGTCACCGGCTACGCATGGAAGTGCGTGGGTCAGCCTTCAGACACGCACAGGGAGGAAAAAAGAGAAAGGGAAAGGAAAGAAGAGGCGTCTCAAACGCCGCAGCGGAGAAAAGGGCAAAGGGAAGAGGGAAGGAAAAAAGAAGGACAGAGGAAAGACGAAGACTTGCAAGTGTAGAAAGCAAGGAATTTGGAACAGTTTGGAGCGTCCGTCTCCGGACGTAGGCACAAACCATACTCCCAGAGGGGGAGAAAGGGAAGGAAAGAGCCAGAGGTGAGGGGGGGGCCGAAGATGGGGGATGGGGAAGGATGAGGAAAGGGAAGGTATGCAGCCCGGAAACGAAGGAAGGCCACATTAGCTCGGGGTCCCGTGCCACAAAAGAGTTGTGGACCCCCTGTGGGGTACTATGCGTGGTGTTATTTCTGTAAAACCCTTCTTGTGGAACAACACTATTTGTGTTCCACTTACTGTCCTGTCTACTTTTGATGCCAATGCATCCCTTTAATTTGTTCAAAATGGCATAATATGAGTCTCTGTGACCTTAAGTCTTGGTCTGGTAGCTGCAAATCAGCTACACTCCTTTACATACTGTGAGCTGTCACTAGCATGATAGTTTGGTTCCTTGACCTGTAAGCTTGTATAGTCTTTCTCTAATTTTATTTCTGTGACATGTTTATCAATGTGAGCATCTTTCCCTTAGCAAGGTCATAAAGCATATCTAAGCAAATAATCTTTCTTCTTTAGATCTGCCAGGACTCGAATTGTGAGGTCATACATGGCTTCATCTCTGTACAATCATTAACCAAAAGCCATACACAGAGCTTTTCTATAACTAAAAAATTTATGACTAATACAACAAGTACCACAGGAGCTGCCACAATATGTACAGATTGTGGCCAAAGTATCAGGGCTGATCTGCAACACACAAATTCTCTCTCTTTTTCAAACCCAAAAATTTTAGGACAAACTCACGAATAACTATGATTCAACAAAAGATAAGAACAGCCAATGTTCTTTTGAATTGTATTTATCAGCAGTTATTGAAAGGAGGAATATTTCTCAAATGACCCACACTATTAGAACTTACACTTCATCTAAATGTGAATTTACTGTATCCATCACACACAGCCATTATACAATATAGTTGATATCAACAAGTGCTACAGAAAACAGGATTATACCAGCAACCAGTCCACTTCCACTTCTGTTTACAACAGTCAGCACATAACAGATGATATGAAAGTCAAGTTCAGGAGTAAAAGAATACTCTACAATTACGAACAGCAAAAAGTTTCAGAAAACTGACAATCTGTGCTAATTCCACTGTAATACATCCTTTACTCTACACAATTAGCAAAAGACTCATTACCTGACTACATGCAATACATTAGAGATGTGAATGCTTACAATATCCTCAGTGACAATTTCCAAATTCAATTCAGGATCCTCCTTGATAAAATCAGTGGACCAAGATATTCCAAATGGATCTTTAACAGACTGCATGAAGAAAAAAAAATTCTGAATTTTAACTGCTTGCTAACTTCTGACACAGTTCTCAATATTCCTTTCTTATGAATATCATCCAACTCTGCAGAGATTCTAATCAACTGGGAAGAGTGAGTGTCACAATTCATCCAAATCAGTTCTAATGTCTCTGATTTTGCTATCAGCCATTGTGTAGTATTTATTCGGCATACTTTCACTTTCTATTCCCATCACATAATCCATTCTGATTTCAGTGGCACTATGGCCTGCTCTATCGGGTGGTCATACTCCCATATGCAAACTTGATATATGGGTGTGTGGCAACATTTCAAAATTAAACTCTGATAATAGAGAAACCCCAATAATCTTCCAGCTGTAAACCAATAAATAAGAGGGCTTTTCAGTGTTTAATCAAATGATTATTGCATTCTCTACATTATCATCAAAATTAACAAAATTTAATGCTATTTACACACTTCTTGCTCTTCACCATATATTTTCAGTGCCTGCTCTTTGGGAAACCATTCACATTTATGTCATGTGTACTGGAGGGAAATCAGAAGGAATTACATACAGCCACTGCAGGATTTCAGTAATGTAAATATTAAAGTAAATAGTGACTGGGAACTCTAAACTATACCCCAACACATATCATAGTTCCAGATCTTCTGTTACAGCACTGACACAGAGACACATAATTAGATTAAGTTTCTTCCAAGAGGAAGACTTTCATCCTCCGTTGACACCAAACATGTACTTAATGCATTCATTACATACCATC